>NW_012155951.1:4085035-4088015 GCF_000956105.1 Propithecus coquereli | reverse complement strand
TGGAAAATTATGCTGCCGGTATATCTCTGACCCACCCTAAATTTTAAATTTTACTAATGTTAACTCACTATCATTCCCCATTTTATTACTTTGCAAAATTGTTGTCCATAGTAATGAATGTATTTTTGGCACTTGAAATTCTAAAGTTCTTCAAAATTTTTTAGAAAAAGTTATACATAACTGGAGTTTCTTTGTTAGATATATTATATTTCTAATAATAGGAAAACTATACATAGTATGCACAATATTTTCAGCTGTAAAGAAATACTGCTTAAACAGAACATCCCATTCCTTAAGATGCTGGGTAACTCAGTATTTAATATCCTTCCTTCCCATTTATTTTCCTCTCTTTTACTTTATTCTTTCCCTATTTTTCTCTTTATTTCTTTTCTATACGTCACTGTGGTCCTTGATGAGAAATTTATGTCAGCAGTTTATCAAATTAAAAAAAAAAGAAAGCCACTGAATTTCCTTTTTCATCTTAGCATTTTCTTCAAACTAGAGATGCTGACCATCTGAAAACTAGTAGATAGGTGCTGACATTTTATAAATTTGTGCCCTTACCATAAACCTCAACCAAGTCCTCCAGATTATTCCAACATTTTATAAATTTGTACCCTTACCATAAACCTCAACCAAGTCCTCTAGATTATTCCAGGAAAATCTTTCTTCTCAGCCAATACTGAACACATTTAGAGATCTAAGAAAAAATAAATTGTTCTCCTCCTGGTCTACTGTGGCATGCTTCCCGTTGTTAGGTGAATAATTGAGCAGTTTATTTTAATCAGAAGCTCTTTTCAGAGGGGGGTGCTGGAGAGGGTTAATTGCTAGGGTAAAACAACTATGGGAGTTCAGCTTACTAGGGTGCTAATTGGGTAACAGGTGAACATAAATAGTGTGGAGAAGCAGGAAATTAGAACATAGGAGGGAAAATGTAGATGTTAAGTTCCACAACCCCTATAAATGTACTTAAGTCATCGGTGCCACAAACAGGGTAGCAAGCTGTCTTCCCTTCGGAAATTTCAGGCTGCAGGGCTACCACTGCAATTGGCTTGGGAGAGGAAGGGAGGTGGATTTCCTGTGGAGTAAGTAACCTTAGCTGGATCAGCATCATTGGATTTCAGCATCACTGATGTATATTGTAAGTAAAACAGCTGTCTGGGACGCTGGGCTTAATCTCAGTTGTGGAGTGACCAGGAGGCTCTGGGATGGCCCCCTTCTTCCTGTATCTACCCCATGTTTGTGTGTCCTTTTGTAGGATTCAAAGCTGTTCACTTCACAAATAAAAGTTAGGCTTAAATAATCAATATTTCTGCAAAAAGAAATATGGCAATTTGTTTCTACTTTCAAGTGTGTTGAATTGAGACCATATCCCTTCAAGATCAGTCTAGAAAGAAAAGAGAGACTGGAACAGTGATCCTCAGACTTGGCTTCAAATGAGGACGACCAAGGGAATGTTTATAACTCCCTATGCCCAGGCTGCACCTCAGATCAATGACAGTTGAATTTCTGAGGGTGGGACTCACAGATCAGTAAACGTTGAAACACCCCAGGTGATTCTGATGTGCAGCAAAGGTTGAGAAGTATGAACTACAGAGAAACGTAGAGTTTAGAAAAGAGCAACTGTCCCTGTAACTGTATGTGAGACTCAGTTATACCTCGGAGGTATCTCAGGATCAGGTCCAGACCACTGCAATAAAGTAAATATCACAATAAAGCAAGTCTGACAAAGTTTTTGATTTTCTAGTGCATATAAAAGTTCTGTTTACACTATACTATAGTCTATTAAGTGTGCGATAGCATTGTGCCTAATGAAACAGTGTATATACCTTAATTAAAAAGACTTCATTGCTAAAAAATGCTAACAATCATCTGAGCCTTCAGCAAGTTGTAATCTTTTTGCCGGCGGAGGGCCTTGTCTCAACGTCGATGGCTGCTGATTGATCAAAATGTGGTTGCTGAAGGTTGGGGCGGCTGTGGGAATTTCTTAAAATAAGACAACAATGAAGTTTGCTGTACCAGTTGACTCTTCCTTTCATGAAAGATTTCTCTGTAGCGTGCAATGCTGTTTGATAGCATTTTACCCACAGTAGAACTTTCAAAATTGGAGTCAGTCCTGTCAAACTCTGCTGCTGCTTTATCAACTAAGTTTGTGGAATATTCTAAATCCTTTGTTGTCATGTCAACAACGTACACAGCCTCTTCACCAAGAGTAGATTCCATCTCAAGAAACCACTTTCTTTGTTTCTTCTTCCATAACAAGCAACTCATCCATTCAAGTTTTATCATGAGATTGTAGAAATACAGTAATATTTTCACACTCCACTTCTAATTCTAGTTCTCTTGCTATTTCTACCATATCTATAATTGCACCTTCCACTGAAGTTTTGAACCCCTCAAAGTCATGCATGACAGTTGAAATCAGCTTCTAAACTCCTGTTAATGTTGATGTTTTGACCTCCTCCCATGAATCACGAATGCTCTTAATGGCATCTAGAATGGTGAATTCTTTCCAGAAGGTTTTCAGTTTACATGGCCCATATCCATTGAGGAACCACTACCTGTGACAGCTATAGCCTTATGAAATGTATTTCTTCAGTAATAAAACTTGAAAGTTAAAATTACTTTTTGATCCATGGGCTACAGAATGGATGTTATGTTAACAGCACAAAAACAACAATAATCTCCTTATACCTCTCCATCAGAGCTCTTGGGTGAACAGGTTTATTGTCAATGAACAGTAATAATTTGAAAGGAATTTTTTTTTCTGAGCAGTAGGTTTCAACAGTAGGCTTAAAATACTCAATAAACCATGCTTTAAGCAGATGTGCTCTCATTCAGGCTTTGTTGTTCTACTTCTAGATCACAGGCAAAGTAGATTTTGCATAATTCTTAAGAATTTTTGGATTTCTAGGATTTTTGAAATGTTATGTGAGGATTGGCTTCAGCTTGAAGTCACCAGCTGCATTAATGCCCAACA
>NW_012155951.1:4080433-4083519 GCF_000956105.1 Propithecus coquereli | reverse complement strand
GTGTTGGGGACATTTTAAGTTCTCTCTTCTAGTTATTTTGAAATATACATATAGCACATTATTGTTAACTATAGTCACCCTAGTCTGCTATTAAATATTAGACTTATTCCTTCTATCTCACTGTATGTTTGTATACATTAACGAACCTCTCGTCACTCCCCCTCCCTCAACACACACCCCCTTCCTTGCCTCTAGTATCTGTTGTTCTACACTCTACCTCCATGAGATCAACATTTTTGGCTAATACATATGAGTAAAAACATGTAATATTTGCCTTCTGTGCCTGGCTTATTTCATTCAACATAATGACCTCCAGTTCTATCCATGTTGAAAGAGCCATTTTTTTTAGACTGGAATCAAGAACTGGATAAGGAGAGTCCTACCGAAGTGGTAGAGGATACTCAGTCTCTCCTGGTCCACAGTGAAAAAGGTAAAAATATCTAAAAATGTTCTTCATTCCAAAGCACTGTACATATGAAATTTCTAATCTGAGCATTGAATGATATCTCTTTACTGCTCCTACCCACTGGGAACTGTCAGCCTGATTAATAAACTTAAGCCTTAGACCAGTCTGAGGTAGGTATATTTGGACTTCAGAAAATCAACAAATCTTTCCGTACTTTTCATTCAACCTTTGGAGATTATATTAATTTCCCAGGGCTACTGTGATAAATTAACACAAACTATCGTATGGCTGCTGTCACAAATTACCATACAAAATAGAAATTTGTTTTCTTATAGTTATGGAAGCCAGAAGTCCAAAATCATTATCACCGGACAAAATTCAAAGTGTTGGCAGGGCCGTGCTCCCTCCAGAGGCTCTAGAGGGGAATCTGTTCCCTGCTTCTGGGAGCTCTCATGGCTGCCAGCATTCCTTGGTTCATGGCCCCGTTGCTTCAATCTTGAAGGCCAGCATTTTCAAATCTCTCTTTACTCAGTCATCACATTGCTTTCTTCTCTGGGTGTGTGTCAAATCTCCTTCTGCGGTGTTCTTATAAGGGTACATCGTTATATGTGATCGTTGTTAGGTCCCACATAGATAATGAAGAATAATCTCCCTATCATAAGATAATTTAATCACATCTGGGAAAACTTTGCTATATAAGGTAATATTTATAGGTTCCAGGGATTAGGACCGGGAATTTTTAGGGACCATTATTCAGCCTACACTGAGGTTTTAGCTAAGAATGTCCCCATCTATCAAGAAGATGCCTCCCCAGGCTCTGAACTCCACCCAAACCATCTACTTCCTTAAATTTTACCTAATGAGTGGAGCAGAGAGTTGGGGAGCTGCTGTAAAGTCCTGGGCATTGATGTAGTAGGAATGAAGTCAAAGCACAAAGTACTAGTGGCTATTTATTCATGAACCCTCTTTAATCAATACTTTTAATCTAATTTGTTATAATCCTCTTCATCTGGGCTTCCAAATAGTATTTGTTCATTTGTTTATTCATTCACTCACCCATCTATCCATCCATTGATTCACCAGAAAGCGTTTATTAAGCACTAATTCTGTGTAAGATATTGAAGGGTAAGCTTTGGGATACAGAAATAAATTCGAGAGACCTCAAGTTCAGAGGACTGCAATAATCATAGTCTTTAGTTTATTATTAACTTTCACAATTTACTGGTGCAAATATCTTTCCTTCCTCTTTCCTTTCCTCCCTCCCTCCCCTTCTTCCTTCCCTCCTCTCTCTCCCCCTCAATTGTCCTCACTAATCGCTTCCATTCCATTCTCTCCCCTAGGTAACCATCAAAAAGTGTTTGTATGTAAGCATATACAATTTTACTTTTCAAAAATATTGTGCTATGGGATTGATAATGTTTCTTAGTTTTTAAACTCAACATTGTGTTATTAAGAACCATCCATTCTGTTTCATATGTGTTTTTGTTGCTTTTGATAATAGCAGCTGTATAATATTCCATAATGTGCATCAACCACATTTGCCTTTTCCTTCTCTCTTATGGACCCCTAAGCACTTTCCTGCTACAATGAATATTATTGTACATGTCATAGACATTATGCTGAATCAGACGCTATATGTTTACTTAATAGGACCAGCTTCTCTTTGCATTAACAGTGTGAGAAGTTACTTTTTTCTCTATATTTCTGGTTAACACTTGATATTATCCAATGGTCTAATTTTTGTTATTCAGGTAAGTATAAAGTATCTCATCATTAAAATTTGTGTTTCTTTAATTATTGTTGAGTTTGACTGTCTTTCCGTTTATTTGATAATCAGTTAGATATTCACTTCTGTGATTTACCTGTTAATACCTTTTGGTCATTTTTATTTTGGTTTCCTGTCTTTTTGTTGTTGATTTGCAGTAATGTCATTCATATTATAGAGTTATTTTGTCCAATATAATAACAAGTAGCCACTTATGACTATTTAAATTAAAATTAACTAAAAGTTAAATAAAATTAAAATTCAGTGCCTCCACTAGCTGCATTTCAAATGCTAAATAGCCACATGTGTCTACTACGTGGCTTCCATATTGGACAGTGCAGAGAATATTTCCATTATCACACAAAATTATTTTGGACAGTGTTGTCCTAGAGATATCAGTTTCTTATTGTTTGTAGACATGATTGATATTTCTCCAAATCTGTCATCAACTGTTTCTGTCATGTGGCAGATTAAGGATGGCTGCCCATTCTTTGATGATCTTCATAATAAGTATAATCTATGTCCCCTCACCTTGGATCTGGACTCTTTTTACCAATAGAATAGGGTAGAAGTGACACTGTGCCAGTTTCTTGGTGAAAGTCTTACTTAAACTAGCAGCTTCTACTTTCTGTCATTTGGAACAGTCTCTCTGGAAGCCCTGAGCCTTTATGTAAGAAGTCTGCTGGAGAGGCCACATGAAGGTGCTTTGTCAACAATACCAGCTGAGCTCAGCTGACTAGCAATATCTACCCTAGCACCAGGCATTTTAGAGAAGCTATCTTGGCCAACCCATCTGCTGAGTACCAAATAAATCCAGTCAATGCAATGTGGAATAGAAGAACAATTCAGCTGAGCCCTTCTTGAATTCCTGACCCATAAAATCATGAACTATATGTAATAAAATGTTTTTTTTTT
>NW_012155951.1:4078533-4080383 GCF_000956105.1 Propithecus coquereli | reverse complement strand
TGGAGTCAGTCCTGTCAAACTCTGCTGCTGCTTTATCAACTAAGTTTGTGGAATATTCTAAATCCTTTGTTGTCATGTCAACAACGTACACAGCCTCTTTACCAAGAGTAGATTCCATCTCAAGAAACCACTTTCTTTGTTTCTTCTTCCATAACAAGCAACTCATCCATTCAAGTTTTATCATGAGATTGTAGAAATACAGTAATATTTTCACACTCCACTTCTAATTCTAGTTCTCTTGCTATTTCTACCATATCTATAATTGCACCTTCCACTGAAGTTTTGAACCCCTCAAAGTCATGCATGACAGTTGAAATCAGCTTCTAAACTCCTGTTAATGTTGATGTTTTGACCTCCTCCCATGAATCACGAATGCTCTTAATGGCATCTAGAATGGTGAATTCTTTCCAGAAGGTTTTCAGTTTACATGGCCCATATCCATTGAGGAACCACTACCTGTGACAGCTATAGCCTTATGAAATGTATTTCTTCAGTAATAAAACTTGAAAGTTAAAATTACTTTTTGATCCATGGGCTACAGAATGGATGTTATGTTAACAGCACAAAAACAACAATAATCTCCTTATACCTCTCCATCAGAGCTCTTGGGTGAACAGGTTTATTGTCAATGAACAGTAATAATTTGAAAGGAATTTTTTTTTCTGAGCAGTAGGTTTCAACAGTAGGCTTAAAATACTCAATAAACCATGCTTTAAGCAGATGTGCTCTCATTCAGGCTTTGTTGTTCTACTTCTAGATCACAGGCAAAGTAGATTTTGCATAATTCTTAAGAATTTTTGGATTTCTAGGATTTTTGAAATGTTATGTGAGGATTGGCTTCAGCTTGAAGTCACCAGCTGCATTAATGCCTAACAAAGAGAGTCAGCCTGTTCTTTGAAGTTTTGAAGCCAGGCATTGACATTTCCTCTTTAGCTATAAAAGTCTTAGATGGCATCTTCTTCCAATATAAGACTGTTTCATCTACATTGAAAATCTGTTGTTCAGTGTAGCCACCTTCATCAATTATCTTAGCTAGAGCTTTTAAATAACTTAGTGCAGTTTCTACATCAGCACTTGCTGCTTCACCTTGCAATTTTATGTTATAGAGATGGTTTCTTTCCTTAAATCTCATGAACCAACCTCTGCTAGCTTTGAACTTTTCTTCTGTGGCTGTCTTACCTCTCTCAGCTTTTGTAGAATTGAAGAGAATTAGGGACTTGCTCTGGATTAGGCTTTGGCTTAAGGAAATGTGGCTGGTTTGATTTTCTATCCAGACCACTAAAACTTTCTCCATATTACCAATAAGCCTATTTCTCTTTCTTATTATTCATGTGTTCACCAGAGTAGCACTTTTAATTTCGTTTAAGAACTTTTCTTTTGCATTCATAACTTGGCTAACTGTTTGGTGTAAGAGGCCTAGTTTTCATTCTATCCCAGCTTTTGACATGCCTTCTTTACTAAGCTTAATCATTTCTTTTGATTTAAAATAAGAGATGCGTGACTCTTCCTTTCACTTAAACACTTAGAAGCCATTGTGGGGTCCTTAATTGGCCTAATTCAATATTTTTGCATATCAGGGAATAGGGAGGCCTCAGGAGAGGGAGAGAGACCGAGGAATGGCCTGTCGGTGGAGCAGTCAGAACACAGACAACATTTATTGATTAAGTTTGCGATCTTATATAAGCCTGGCTTGTGGCACTCCGATTATAATAGTAGCATCAGAGATCACAGATCACAGTTTGCCATAACAGATATAATAATAATGAAAAAGTTTGACATGTTGTGAGTGTTTCCAAAATGTGACACAGAGACATGAGATTAGCACATGCTGTTGGAGAAATGATATCAAC
>NW_012155951.1:4066150-4067783 GCF_000956105.1 Propithecus coquereli | reverse complement strand
TTAAAACCCAATACATCTCAATATAAAGAACATTCATTACTTGGAACAAAGAAGTTCCAAGTAAGGAAGGAACTCTTTGTACTGAAATGCCTTGTCGTTCTTTCCTTTCCCCTCATTCTTTTCTCTCACCTCTTTCTCTTAGTACTGCCATATTGGGCTCCAGCAGGTTTGACACTTTTAGTATTCTTAAAATTAGGGACAGATTGTTGCAAAAAAAAAAAAAAAAAAATCATGTCCTGTCCAGTAAGCAGTTCTTCAGCTGCTCAACTCAGATTTGGGTTCATACTCAATTTAATACAGACAGATATTGTAGGATTCTCTGCTAGGGCTTTGCCTGTCTCCAACCCATTGCTCCAACCCACATATGGAACCTTCTCTGCCTGTAAGGTTTGTCACTTATGCTCAGAGATCACCCCACCTGAGCTTGATGAGTTGGGACTATGTTTTAAAAAATAATCCTAGATAATTCTATTTTCTTCAAAGTGGGTTTCCATTCTTGCCCCTTGTTCTGAGCAGAAATGTCTATGCTTGTGGGATCCAAAGGTCACCACATGCATGTTGATGGCAATAGTGGTCAGCCTCTCCCTTGAATCTCAATTAGTTGGCCCAGAGCCCCATTCTTAAAGAGATATTGTATTGATCAAGGAATCCCCACTATCAAAATAATTCTAATCTCACATCTTAATTCATAGATGGAGATGATAGGACCTTATTGGATGCTTGGTTCGCACATGAAGACAACTTCTGAATGTCATTCCTTCTTTATTAGGTTTGCATTTTGTCATCAAGTTCATCCTCAATACTGAAATTCTGGAATCTGAGAAAAGTCACTGAAAATTTTAGTGCCATGGGAAGTGTACTGGGAAAGATGGAAATTTTGGGGTTGTTGTGATGTGGATGATCCTGTGCTCGCTACTTTTTTAAGGCTTTCCATTTCATAAAAAAAAAAATAATGTCTGATCATCAAAGAATTGCATTTAAATATCTCAAAAACATGATTCCATACATCAATGCCACTCTTTCCTTATGTTCCCTGGATTAGTAATTCACCAGGCTCTTCACAATTTTATAACAAGATCAAGTATTTTCAGTTTCAGTTTCATGTTATTCTCTCAGTCCAGAATATATTTGGCTAATATTCAAAATCTTGGAAGTCTTTTTTGTCCAAAATCTTGGAAATTTTCTGCTGTTCAGGAAGCCTTTACGGAGCTCACCACCCAGAATTACTGTCTCTCTGTTCTGTGCTTCCATTGCATTTTGCTTTTACATTCTTCCTCGTGCTTATACAACTGTGGCCTATGACATCATTAGATATGTACATACATGTCTGTCTCCTGAGTTAGGTCAGGAGGTTTTTTCAGATAGAGACAATATGTTATCATTTTTCTGCCTTCTCCCGGCTTCACCTCAGTAGCATCTATCTCATTGCTGATGCAGAATGCTAAGAGACTGTTGAACTGAATGGGTGAGAAAGCACCTTGAAAAGTATGAAGCCCTGTGCAAATCTAAGATATCTGAAATTTCATCACATTCTACTTGATGACAGATTGTTTCTAATTTGCTTTCTTTCCCTGCTGATAGTTTACTAATCTTTCAGCTGGTTTGACATTTGAAGAAAGTCCATATTTTGCTT
>NW_012155951.1:4064810-4065356 GCF_000956105.1 Propithecus coquereli | reverse complement strand
ATCTATTCTTTGATAATAAGATAATAGTAGTTAACAAAGTAAAGGATTTTAAACTCTTATTTATTATCAAAGGCACATCGCAATCATTAACTGATTCACATAATGTATTTACTATTTATGCAGGTGACAGAGTTGCTAACTATAATCTGGTAACAGTGAGCATAGACAATGTTGATTCAACGAGCATTTATAAGGTATCTGGGGTACATACAATACTGTGCTTATTGCTGAGAGAAACACAAATGAGTTTAGATATGTTTCTGTAAGGTTTATACCAATCAACATACATAGCCTACAATAGCCATGTGCTATGCAATGTGCTTCAACTTTCTCACTTGAAAATGGTCAACACATATTGGTATTATTATTATTATTATTAGGTACTATATATGAAATGGAAAAAATAAGTCCTAGGTGATTGCAGATCTAAGAAATAGGAGTCGATTTTATAAAAATGGTTGAACTTGAGATCATCCTAAAAAAGTGGATGGCATATATATATGTAGAGAGGTCACGAAGTCATGGTCAGAGGAATGGTTGCAGCCT
>NW_012155951.1:4056683-4063585 GCF_000956105.1 Propithecus coquereli | reverse complement strand
ATAGCCAATTTGAGGATTCCATTGTCACTGAACACATGTGGGAAGAGAAATGCAATCAGCTCTCTCAATCAGTGTGAGCCAGCTGCAGTACATACTGCAGAGCATCTCTAAACTACCTGCACTGCATACTGTGCTTACATCTTTTATTTTATGGATCACAATGTGTTCATTATGCCTATCTGTTTCCACATAATGATTTGCAAAGTAATTAAAGGAAAAAACAATGTCTTGTTCGATTTTGTTTCCCCAATGCCTTGCACAATTCTGGGCACCTGGTTATATTTATTGAAAAAAAATCTTTTGAGCAATGCACACCAGTGTTAATTAGAGAACATAAGGGGAGAAGTGCATGAAAATAGTCTGAACTAAACAATTTAATCTACATTTAAGATATTTTTCTATATGATAATTTGTTGTTAACTACTCATGCGTCGGCCTGTGTACAAAAATGCAGTAGGTACCAAATTCCATTTGATGAGTCAAAAATATTTAGTGTTGTTATGTGGGAGAATTTGTCTTAAAAACATAAACAAAATGGGATAAATATAAAAACACAGTGTTAGTAAGAGGAATATTTCTGTGGCTAAAGCTAAATGTCTGGGAAAAAAAGCAATTCAGTTTCCCAATATTAATTATTGGGCCATATCCTGCTATTGATTTGAGCATGTAAAAATCAATGCTAAGATAAGGACCTTCATAATTGACAGGAGTAATTTTGAGGTGTATACTCATTGACATTCAAAGAGCCAGGAAACAATGAAGACATTATGGATGAGCAAACTTTGGATTCTTTGAAGTTTTAATAACTACTTCATAAACTTTTAAAGGAAGTGGGAGAGGGAAAGGACAAAAGAAGTATATTACAGCATTTTATGCTTATTCTTTCCAGGTTTGCCAAAAATGAAAAATATGCAACTGGCCTTTAACGGTATCTTACATTTATAAAGCCTGTTCTAATTTTGCAAAATTCTTTCACATCCACGTCTGAGTCTCATTTCAGCCCATGAGTAGAGGCCGTTCAGGTGTTTTTCTCCTATTTCTTTTACAGATGGGAAATGAGACTGCAACCCTGGACTCTCACTCTTACTGCTGTCTACTGTTTATTGGAAAATATCTTCTCCCTGATGAGTGTTTGTGAGTATACTGGCTTTTTGCTTTGGAAAGACAAAAGCATGAAAAAATTTATCAGGGAACCTTAATAAGCTTATATTTTCTGGTGAAAAGGTCCTATTTTTTTCCCTACTTGTTTCACTTGTTCCCTCTCTTCTGGTTCATGATGACTCTCTACTTTGGCAATCGAATGAGACGTTTGCTGCAGGTGAACAGTATAGCCAAAAACAACAACATCAAAAAAAAATCCACTGGTTTAGGAGTTTATTGCTGCCCACCTGGATTAGTTATTACTTCAGCTAGGTGAGGTGGATCTTAAAACTTCTTTTTGTAGCTCAGGATTCATCTGGCTTTATGCTACCCCATATCAAAACACTCAAACAGTATTCTGCTTTTTTATTTCATGGAGGGATAAAGTATACAAATCATTCAACTTCATTTTTTCCCCTTTTTCCATCAGTCTCTTGTTTTAAAAACTTCCTTTTTCTTGTCATACAAAGGAAATAACATGCAACTTCCTTCCTTATCCATTTAACTTTAAGTACTGAATAAAAATTTTAAAAACCAACGTATTACCATTTGTATAATGATACTCACATTTTTTTTCCCCTGCACAAAATTTTGGAAGCTGTGTTTGTGTAGAGTGATTGAGAACAAGCTGAAATCTAAGAAATGTGACAAGAGCCTATAGGTGACTCACAGTCAAGGGCTAGTTTGCTGCTAGGAACAGTAGCCCACTAAGCCTGGCTCAAATAGAAAGAGAATTTATTGAAAGAAAATAATAGGCAATATTGCAGCTGGAAAAGTTCATGAAAGTAAGTCTTGCCCAGATGCCCCTGAAAGGACTGGAGAAGGCAAGCTGTGAATAGAACCTTCGTGCTCAACTACTGGTGGGGCCACATGGTCTCTATTTCGTGTGCCTTGCATGCCTGAGCCATTCTGTGTCTGTCTCATCTGACTCACACTAACTAACTCAAGGCCTGCTACTCCCCTTAACTTCTTTCTCCACTTGCCTTCCATTTGCCTTGGTGGTTACTCTTTCTTGATGACACAGTTTCTCAATTTAATAGCTGACTTCCAACCGACTGGTCTACATTCTGACAAGATACAATCTCATTGCCCAGCATGGGGTGGATATTAACCCCTGGGGCTAGAGTTATGAGCTGCTCTTTCTATGTTCTAAGGGTGAAGCAATTTCTCTAAGAAGTTACAGGTATGGTAGGAATGATAGTGATTTGGAAATTTTAGCACAAAGGGATTAAAAGGGTAAAAGCCAAATTTGGAACCCTTTGAAATTGTAACCTTCCTCAGTATACGAGAGTGAAGGCCAGAAGTAGGGAAATAGTATTAGTTAAGGATAAAGATAGTTTGAAAATTTACATTATTGCATTTTGCTCCTTAAATAATGAGGACATATTGGTGAGTTTTGATTTGGGATGTCCTGTGTACAGGAAATATCTCAAAAGAGTTTTATGGGATAAATCTGAAGGGGTGGAGGTTTGGAATTGTAAAGGGGGAGGTCATTACTACATTCAATACATGGTATAAATAATATAGCTATTATTTAAAATGTGATTTATGTTTCTTCATGTTGTGGCTTTTTACATGTTGTCTTTATGCTTCCACAAGACAGAGGATATCTCCCTTTCCACTCATTCCCCTCCGTCAAAGAGAACTCACATCATCCTCCTAAGTAATTATAAGTTGCTTGAGTCATTTGAAAGAATAGCACGTATCACATCATTTTGCACTATATTTATCTGTATCTTAAAGGTATTTCTCTTCTTCTAATAGAGCGTACATTTTTTGAGGGTATTGTTTTGCTCCATCTTTGTGTCTTTCTCATCTTTGCATTTTAGTGCAATGTCTGACACATACTCTCAAATGAAAATTCTCTTTGCTGTTCAGCGTATGTTTTGCTTCCATTTTAAAGAATTATTTTCAAACTGGAAAAGATGACTGCATTGTGATTAAGAGAATGTTAGAGTATAGTAAAGATGAGATTGATAGCAAGAGATGAACCTGTCTTCAAGGGAACTGAAAGAACCTACAGGTCTGGTCACAGAATCTCTCCCAGGGTGGATCTGTGAGTACTCCTGGAGAATATGAGAGGTGGTAAGGAATGGGGTTGGGAAGAGATTGGAGTGAGTATGGGAAAAATATATGTCTTTGGAACTGCAGACACCCAGCTTAGGTCAGCCTGCACTATCATGTGGAGGAGAGATAGGACTTAATTTCTGTGGTTCCAGTAAAAGAAAAAAAACCCAACACAAGAACAAGAAAAAACCGGTACTTAAGAGAATAAAGTTATATAGTGTTGATTTTATTATTAAGTGAGGAAGAACTTTCAAGAAATAGAAGTACCCTGAATAAGATTGACTTTCCAAATAACTTCTATTAACAGAAAGTATTCACACAGAGGCTAATTATCTGAGAGCGATGACATAGAGATTCTTTTACTGGGTGGAAGGTTGTACTAAACTCTAAAGACCTTTCCAAATCTAATGTTTCATAGCATTATATTTGTTGAGCTGAATTAGAGCCTCATGTATCTTCAAAATGTAATCTACAAACATGGGGACGTCTGTATTCCTTTGGGGAAATTCACTAATCAGGATGAATAGCTACATCTTTGATGCATTTGTATAATTTTTTTCCTCACAAAAGTCAAGAACAGACATGAAAATAACATTTTAAATCATCTTGTACCTAGAGAAAAATATATGTGAGGAAAGAAGAAATGACAGGCTTGTTAAGAGTAAAGAAGGCTCCCAAGAAGATTAGCAAGCATGAATCATGCGTCGAGATCAGAAGGGTCAGTTCAATAAGGCAAGCTTTAAAAAGGTCCATTGGTCCGATCCTCAAGAGACAGGTTATGAAATGACTGATGCCAATCAAATCTCGAGTTGAAGGCTCTGTGTGTGTGAGTGTGAGTGAGTCTGCCTGTGTATTTCGGCGGTTGAAATGTCAAATCAAAACCATCGTCAGTCATCATGGTGTCAGTGTGGTGGAGATGGAGTTGACATGTAACTGGAGACTGGAGGAACTGAAAGGTCTCTTTAAATGTTGAAAATTCATCTTATAGAGCACTGGCAAGCAAGAGAGGATTTAAGGCATGGTACGTAATTCTAGGCATGTTTATGACGGGAAAAGTTCTTACCTTAACGATGGAAGAATAATTATCTACCGTAATATCAAACCCCTTCCCACAGACAAGCTCTAATTGGAGGCTTCTCGTTTCTAATTCATTCAAGCCAGGTCTTATTGTCTCACTTGTTCATTTTCTTCTTCTCAACTCTTTGCTGTTGACTATAGTCAGCCTTTTTTTCTCAAAGTTCCCCAAAGACATGAATATCATGTCTTTACATATGGTTTCTTCCATTTTTGAGATGTTCTTATACCTCATTTCTAGTTATTCATTACAACTTAGGATTCCCCAAAAGTAAAAATGTACCATATTTTTAAAATGCTGAAGTATCACAGCATATCATATCATGGTATATCATTCATTCCCAGCTATCTAGTCTTGTTTCACTTTCTCCCCAGAGCTGTCCCAATCATTCTTGTCCATAAATCCCTCTGTTCACTGACCTGTTACTGAAAGACAATCTGGCATCTTCAAGAAGAATAAAAAAACAGCATAACAATTTTTTTTCTTTACCACTTGTATTGTGATATCAAAGCATTCACTCAATGTCTTCATCATATTGACGAGGTTTTACCATTGGAACTTGATGGAGTGGGAGTTCCTCAAAGGCAGGGAAAACTTATTTAGCTCTTTGGGAATACAACCTTTCATAGTGGCCAGCATGTAAAAGGTACTCATATATTCATCCATTTTATAAATATTTTTGAGTCTGAATAATGGTGCAATCCTGTGTTGGGCTCTGGGGGAACAGTGGTAAGGAATGGGACAACCCGGTTACTGCTATCCAAGGCAGGCAACCTAGCATATTGGTTCAACACAATCTGAATTCGAATACCAGTTCTAACTCTTGGACTCTGTGTAACCTTAAGAAAAGTACCTGAGTCTCAATTTTTTTTTTTTTTAATCAGAAGACAGGGGAATCTTATCGGTGGAGAGACCTTGAGAATTCAGTGAATTCATACAAAGTGCCTTGAACACTGCCTGACATATACATGCTAATTATCTTTATCACTATAGGGTTTATATTCTAGCTGAAGAATGGATAATTTAAAAATTACAACTGAAAGTATAGCAAAGGTTATGAGAAAGGAAGTATGAAGTATGATGGGAGAACTCCACAGAGGTACCTGATTTAGCCCTAAGGGTTAAGGGAGGTGTTGGAAGAAAGTCAAGTTTGCTCTGAGACCTGCTCAATTAATGCCACTGAATAAGTGCCAATAGCAAGTTTCCATTCCTAATGGGGAAATCATTCAGGTTGTGAGTTCTCCAGGTTTATCCCACTTTCCTTCCCTAATTCTTCTTCTGCTGGCAGCAATGCTGGCCATTTGGCCTTTTGTGACCTTCAAGACTTTCTGCTTAGCAGATGATGGGCACAGTCTCCTGCACATGTGTGCTGTTTAATTGTTGCGTGCTTCTCCTGGTTCATTTTACTTGGTAGTTAGAGTGGCTATAAGTGTGAGAGGTGCTGCATCACATTCCACACATGATAAGGGAAGGGCTAGAAACCAGGCATGGATAGAGTAAGTGTTCTGGATCAGACCACACTGAAGCAAAATTATAAAATAGTTAACATTTATCTTCAGTGCTCATTATTCTTTTCTTTCCAGCACCTTAAGGTAGTCAAAGATCCATTTGTCCTTGTATTTTTCTATAGTCTCTTCTGTTACTGACGATAGAAAACTAAGAGACTGATTGACAATGTGGTTTTTATAGGGTAGGTATATAATTTATTATTTAATATAACTTTTAAAAATAAAGGGCATTGCTATTAATTAATTCAGGATGATAGACATAAGCTGAGAGTGTTTGGGGCAAGCCAGGATGTATAGTCACCCTAAATATTAAGAACTTACTATGTAGCCTTTTGGAGACACTTCAGTATACACTTAATAAACACTACTTCTAGATTTGAGCACTTGTAACTTATTTAAAAAAGGATCAAATGAGAAGACAATGATTCACCCAAATTAATGCATCTCTAGTGATAGAATTTCAGATACTTTAGTCCTAGATGAGGAAGATATTTATAGGTAGATCACATTCACAGTACCTCTTGAATTATATACTTCATAAGTGAATCTAAACTTGGCGAATGAATAACCTTTAAGGAACACCAGGGTGTATGTGTGTTCATGGGAGTACACAGTCAGAGAAGTTGGCAACTCTTTTATATTTCAGTTCATACACACTAAGACAACCTCACAATTAGGACTAGGATCAAAGCTAAACTATATCCAGTGGTAAATAATTCATAACACACTTCCTTTGCTCATCTCTCTTGCTTAACCCAAACTGAGACCCATTTTGTGTTCCATTGCTCCTTTGAGAAATAATCACTCACCACCTCAGCCCTTTTCCCAATTTCTGTCTTTCTGACAATGTCCGCTGTTTCAAAATACCTCATTATCTCCACTCTCCCACTGAGCCTGCAATGTGATGGCATTTGCCTTGCCTGAGGAATGAAGAGACAGTTTTTCCTCTCTCAACAGTCCTGCGCATTGAGATCTGACCAGCGCATTCTCAAGCTGATTCCAACTGCATTCCCTGGAAAGAGGGTAGCAGACTCGCTCACCCCCTTTGTCAGCGAGTGGGAGAATGTTCTGCCAGGTCTCCTGACAGATTTCCTAGTCAAAGAGAAAAGCTC
>NW_012155951.1:4045488-4055709 GCF_000956105.1 Propithecus coquereli | reverse complement strand
ATATTTTCTTCCTTTTTCTGGGTTGTCTTTTCACTCTGTTGATAGTGTCCTTTGATGCACAAAAGTTTTTAATTCTGATGAAGTTAAATTTGTCCATTTTTTTTCCTTGGTTGCCTTGCTTTTGGTGTCCTATGCAATAAATCATTGCCAAATCCAATATCATGAAGAATTTCCATGGTTTTCTTCTATGAGTTTAATAGTTTTACTTCTTACTTTTTAATCTTTGATCCATTTTGAGCTAATTTTTGCATGTGGTACAAGGTAAAGGTCCAATTTTGTTCCTTTGCATATGGATATCCAGTTTTCCTGATACCATCTGTAGAAAAGATTGTCCTTTCTCCCATCAAATGGTTTTGGCAACCTTGTCAAAAATTACTCGACCTTCTATGAAAGGGTTTAATTCTGGGCTCTTTATCCTGTTACATTGGTTTATGTGTCTGCCCTCATGTCAGTACCACACTGTTCTGATTACTGTAATTTGTAGTAAGTTTTCGAATTAGGAGGTAAGAGACAGCCAACTTTGTCTTTTTCTCCCTGAGATTGTTTTGGCTATCCAGGGTTCTCTGCGATTCCATATTCTCCCTCCTCTTTTTAAAAACCTTCTCCCTCATCTTATTAAAGACGTTTTTCTAGTTCCCTATTTCTTTTTTGCCCACTACAACCAGTATTTTTGAGAGTGCTTTTCTCCTCACTCACAGTGTCTGTCTTCTCATTCCCCCTTCTGAACACATTGCCCCTGGCTCTTACCCCTGCCACTCACCGCAGCTAATCTAATGAAGCTCATCAAAGATTCTTCTATTTGTAAACTTAGGGGACACTTACCTTGCCTTGCCAATCAGCACCATTCATTTGAGGCCATTAATCTCTTCTCATGCATTAAAATACTCCTCCTTTGACTACTTGGAAGTTGTTTCCTGTCCCTTTCCATTTCTTCCTATCTCTTTAGCCACTCCTTCCCAGTCTCCTGGGCTTCTCTGACCATGCTCTGGAATTCTTTCTTGTCTCACTTAGTAGATGCTTCTGGGCGATCTAATGCATTTTCCTGATCTCAATAATTTCATAAACTTAATTATCAAATTTGACAGCCCATAGTTTTAAAAATGTATGAAAAATGAAACAGAGGTATAAAGTTATCAAAAAGCATAAGAATAAGTAAAAGCACACAAAAGTACCAAAGGAAACAGAAATAATTTGGAGCAAAAGAGAATTTAGGTTGGGCCTAAGACAATATTTTCTTATTTTTAATGTTTTCAGTTATTTAGAGTTACCTAATGGAGTACCTGAAGTTACTCAGGAATCTTATATTTGGAGTATTTACCTGCTTGATATGATCTTGACCAAAGGGGGAACAATACCTTAGAATTGATTTTAAATTGATTTATTGAACACTTACAACACCAATTTTTTTTTCTTTTTTTTTTTTTGCTTGTGAAAAATTTGGCAATAGTTCTAACATACTGGATAGGGGTTAGGATGGGAGCCTCAAGCTATACATGATTGTGTGAACAAGATACTCACTTTATCGTAGCCTGGAGGCATTTCAGAAGAATAAGACCTCCTAAGAGTACATGGTTAAATGCCAATACTAGAGAATATTTATGAAAGGGGTCACATCTGTGCTCTGAGTGCAAATCTGGATTATTAGGAAAATGTTACCAGGAGGGAGAGTAAAATCTTCATGGGGCAGTGCAAATGACTAATGGCCCCAAGCCATTCCCTTGAAGAGTAGGAACAATTTCATGTAGAGGGCCATGTGATGGGAGCTCAGAGACATGATGAGGGGACATTGAAAGGATCAGGTGCAATGACACAGATTATCTTTGACCCAGGTTCTTTTGACGCATATCACAGGAGCTAGCCAAGGGAGCTTTAATTAATTATCAAGTCAAATAAAAGGATTTAGGAATGGAATATCTGGAAAGGCTGAGCAAACTCGGATAGCCCTGCTTGGTGACTAGGTACAGAGTTCTATAGACAAAACAAGAACATTTCAGAATTTATATAGGGATTCTTCTATTCTTATAGGCAGCTGTGGCATCAAGCAAATAGTAAGGACACACACTTTGAACCAGAGTGAAGGATTTGGGAGAAGCCATGTTGTTATTCATTTTCTGTGTAGTTTCAAGTTATCCAATATTAGCAGGACCTCCAAACATATTTTAATGCTGGATTATGTGACACAAATTATATAGATCACATATTAGGCAAGAGAAGCAATATGATTGTCTGCTGCCCAGGCTACAAGTTCAGCACTTTCTTTTCTCTTTGGTCACCTGCCCACCTCACCACTGGAGCACTTAGGCTGGCTTTGCCCACATTGGCCCCCTAATCTGTTGTGTTTTATTTGAGCCTGGCTTCCTTGATTTTTTTTTTTCTTTTGGGATCAAAACTATACCTTTCCTTTGTTCTGCAAGGTAACAAAAGCTTCTGTGAAAATTTATTCTGAGCCAAAGCATTCAAGGGATAATGCTGTATAGATTATTATACCCATAAAAATTGTTTGTCTTTGATCAGGGCCATTTAAGGTCTTGTCCTACAGTAGTTAATTTTATGATGCAAATGCTAACACTTGTGACATGGGAGCTTGTAGGGAATATCTCCTGGGGTGGGTGATGGTCTGGGCTTCTTTCCTCCTTATCAGGAAGTGAGTATTCACCTCGAGGAGGGATGGCTAGAGTAATCAGTTGGCCAAGGATCCAGCGGAACTGGACTTTGTTTTCTTTCCTGGGGGATGAAATTGGGGGGTGGTGGTTGGAGGCTAGGGGACTGAGGATTGCTTTGGATGTTTGAACTGATTCCCCTTTGCTAGTTAAGAAATAACTCTGGCATGGCTGTTTGCTGCGGTATTTTTCACACTTTATCTAGCGTTCTGTGTCTCTGTTGCCTGAGAACTGTATTTATATTTACACTGTGAAGCGTGAATATGCTGCCGTCCTTTGGGGAAAGGGATTCATCAAATAATCCTTTTGCTTGAGTATTATTAAGTGGACCATGGCACTTCCTCTGCTTGTTTTTGCTTGGAGCCCTTGGGACATGTGAGGTGGCCTTGTCCACTTCAATGGGTTTCAGCAGGGTGAGCCAGATTTAAAGATACATAAATTCAGCTGAGAGAGAAGGTAACATGGCATAGCTGAATAATGGGCTTTAGTAGGCAAACCAAATAGTTAAATGCAAGATGTTCACTGCATGCTAAAACTTAAGGAATGCATATTCAATGCAATGCATTATTAAATACAGCATTGAGCATATGGGTACCCACAATTAATGTATATAAATAGCTGATAAAATTGCTCAGTATTAGAAAGCTAGCGGCAAAAATGACCTCATATGTCAAGCAGACAAGTAGGCAGCTACCATTTTCTTTGTACACCTTACAGATGATAAATTAGTTTTATGGTCTGCATGGGGCTCTTATCACACTACAGCACCAAGTGCATGATAAAGAAAAAAAAATGCCTTGACTCAAAAATCGAACTGGAATTTGGAGTCCCAGCGGAGCTCATTTTTTAAACGTAAAGAATTTTAGCCCGCTTCCTTTGGGGAAGATTTATTGAGGCCAAGAGAAATGTAGATCTTGGTTATGTGTTTTGATTAAAACTTGATTTTTGTTTTTATTGACACCGGGTAGAATGTGAATCCGTCATAACTGGCTGCCTATTGATTGAGAGCAGTTTGGTCCAATGGGCACAGGACAGGAAAAAGAAGGGAGTCCTGGCTTTTATTTCCAGCTCTACTAGTAGCAGGCAAAGCTGACCTTGGATAAAACTTTGTAACTCTTTGCTAGCTCTGCTTATTCTATTGAATTCCCCTCAAGGCTGGTGAATAAACACTCTCTGTTTTATCCTAAGTCCATAGGATGTAGGAGAGCAGCTACCTCACTGAAAATTAAAGGAAATGGACTAATTTTCCCTAGCATTATATGGGGCAAGCAATGCCTAAATAAATGGCATTATTGTGCAGTGCGTGTGTTTGTATGTGTATTTTGAGGGGAGCCATTGATGTCTATTTAAAAATCTTCCATGGAAAGGAACCCAGAGAGACACCAGGCTCTGTCGCAGTTTGTGTGTGGTTCCTCAGCCTTTATAAGACTATGCCTCTCTTTGATAAACATAAAGTCTCATGCACTACTTTCCTTCAATTTGAAATTCAAAAGAAGCTAAACTCAATTACTGTAAGGGGGCAGAGGCCTGCTTTGCTTTCAAATGGCAGGAAACCCTGTCCCCCAACCCTGCTTTTCTGGAGTCACTGCTCTGTCAGCCCAGGGTCTCGTTAGCGTTATTTTCATATCAAACCACATCATGGTCTCTTGTCTCATATCCAAGGCAAGCAACAGTTACATATCTGTGATAGGATGCCTTCCTGTGCCTCTGGGGTGTGGCTGAGACTTCAGAGGTGATTAAATTCCTTGTTTTAGGCTTCGAATTATTCAGAGAGCTGCAGTGTGAGAAAGGGTCTGTTAGAAGTACAAAGAGGGGTAGCTTCATGATGTGAGAAAATCTTTTCTTTTTCTCTCCTTCTCTACCCTTGTGTATTTTTTTTTCTTTTTCTCAAGTCTCTTGAGAGATTGCTCTTCTCTTTTTTTAAATCATAAAATTAAAAATTAAAAAAATTATCTTTAATTCCTACATTTAATTAGAAACAGTGTTTATCTATTTTAACTTCCCACCTGGTAACCAGAAGTGATGCGTTTGAACCATCTGTGAGCAAGTAGCCCAACTGTGCTGGGAGGAGCCACACTCTGGGGTGTGTCTAGGGCAAGTCAGAGGCAAAGCCTTTGGGCTCCACTTCCACCAAGGCATTGTCTCCTTGGTCTCAGCAAAGCTTCAAAGTGCTGTCTCATGTCTGATGTCCACTGAGATCTCTGGTGTAAGTACATGCTTTGCCTCACGGGCTTTGTTTTGGTCCCTCTTTAACATTATGGGAAAGTGTGTGGAGGAGCTGGTTATCTCCCTAAACTCTGGGCCAAGTACACATTTCTTCCTGGTCCTCACTATTGCCAGGATTCTATGTACGACCTGATATTTCATTCAGCCATCATGCATCCATTCGGCACGTATTTACTGAGCGATTACTCTGTGTCAAGAGCCAGTGAGGCAACACCCCTCATGGACCAGCCCATCACCTCCTCAACCCCAGCTTTGTTCCCCTCACCAGCACTACCATTTCCCCGTTCCCATGCTTCCAGCTCCACCAGTGTCATCCAGCCCTGACAGGCACTACGTGCTCTCTTGCATCTGAGCCTCTGTACATGACGTTTCTCTGCCAAAATCATCTTGGCCCTCCTCTCCTCTCCACTCACACCTAGTCATTCTTTAGGGGTCCACTTAATGGACATTTTCTCCAGGGAGCCTTACTTAGACCTCCTCGACTAGGTTGGATGCTCTTCTGTTATCGTTAGGTCCTTGTTATGCTTTTCTGCTATAGCTGTTCATTTGCATTTCATCCCTGCTGGTTCCTCGCCATTATATCCCCAGCATCTACATCTTGGCACATAGAAGACACCTAACAAATACCTTTAAATAAGCACATTAAACTGCAATGACCTTTGCCTCACAAGTTGAAGACTGGAGTTTTAAATTCCCAGGGGGGCAGGTTTGACCTCCTCCTGGCTTTGGGGTTCAGGAATGCTTGGATGTGTTATTTGAGATGGCAGAGGACTAAGGATCAAACAGAGACTTTTAATTTACTGAATATTTAAAATACTGTTAACTATTTGTAGGATGCTGCCTAGAATTGATCCTAATGTGTATATTCATGTTGTCTATAATTTTATGCCAATATCACCTGCTGTGTAAATAACATTCAACATCGGTTTATTACTCGATGTACACAATTTGAAATCCCTGCGAATGATCACAAAGAAAGGGCTGTCTAGCTAAGATCTGGGAAATGCTGTATGACACCACATAGGAGCTGTATTGTTTACATAACCGCTCGTGTAGTTTCACGCGACAGTTGTCATTCTCCTTGGGTGGCGATAAACTTATCATCACATAGAGGAGACCAATCTGCATAGGTAATGGCAGGAAAGAAAAAGGTCACTTTGTAGATTTGCAACTATGAGCATTAAAAATAAAGTAAGACCCTTCTTAGGGGGGCTGCTTACCTTGCCAGCTTGTTGACATTGTTAGATCAGGGACACTGAACGCTGTGTCTGAACAGAGAAGAAAAACAGCAGGATTTCTAAACAATGCTTTGGGGTTTTTTGTTTGTTTTCTAAGGTTTTACTTGAGTTTATTAGCAGCAGTGGGACTGATTTGGGATGAAAATGAAGTGGTGCCCACAAGTGGGGTCCAGCCTAGCCATTGTTAGCAGCATATGCGAACAATTGTCAGACACCTGCGTAGAGATAACCTTTATCTCCACTTAGCTCAAGGCTCTATTTCCTCCTCTCCCAGCACATATTTGGGCCCTAGAGACTCTTACAAAGGGATAAAATGCTTTGTCCTTGTTTGTTGGTAAAGTCACTCCAGAAAATGCCGCTCACAAAAGGGTTAGGGATGGGTTTCTTTTCACAGAGATTCTAAATGAGTACATAGACACACATGCAAAAAGTAGGATTTATGCCTCTGAATATGGCTCACAAGGAGGGAGTAAACCTCCTGAATTTAGCAATCAAATTTGTTAAGGCTTCTCTAAAGCCTAAACTTCCAATTAACAAGCAAATCATCATCAGACAGCCAGTGAATGGCAAATTCATTCCATTCAACATCTTTTCAAAAGTGGATTTTGTGCACTTATCTCCATGAAAACCCAGCAGGAAGATTTTCCCTGGGAGTGCTCCTACATCTGCCTGTTTTTAATGACGGTAATGGCAAGCAATATTCTACAATTACTTTGGCGATCTCATTTCGAGCATGCAAATCATATTATTGAAGAGCCCAGCAAAAGCCATTTGTTCCTTGGAACCACCAGATAAGTTTTGTGGGGTGAGCAAATGCGACTTGGAGAAGGCCAAGCCCTCTGTCTCATAACCTCCACTGCGCAGTGGCAGAATTTGCCCAACAAGGTCAGAAAAGGCAACCTAAATAGAAATATCAAAGGAGAGTTGAAACAAAATTTCATTCCTAAAGTGAAAGCGTTCTTTTGGTGTCATTCATGCGAAGATTAGTTTTGTGACTTATTTATTAATTAAAAATAACATCATTTAAAGAAAAATAAACAGAATGAAAAAGATGCACACTGTAATAAAGTTTGTGGAGTCAGAGCCAACGTCCTGCTCAAGAATGAGAACTTGTTTAAGCATTGCAGTGGTCCTAATGCCTTTTTCCATTTTTTCTGTTTATATTTTACTCACCTGAACTACAATATAGTCAGGAAGCTCAGTTTTATTATACATGTATTTAAAGGCAGTGTAGATGGGGCAATCTCCTAGTTTTCCTACATAAAGGCCTTTCTGTCTGCCCCCACGCCCCTCCCCAAGACACTTGCTCACTTCCTGGATGTGGTAAACATCACGATGCTCAGATCTGCTTTCAAGAATAAAGAATTGTCTACCCTAGCTGGTGAGAGTACTGTTGGAAGACAATATTCAGTTGTCAGCCTCTTTGGAGATTGCCTCAACCTCCTCTTCCTGTGGTGTCAACGAATGATCAATGAGGGCTATAAAGCTTAGCCTTCTCACAGAGACTCACAGCAACCTCTGGAAGGGCATCCCGTCTTCATAACTCCCTGAAGGGTGAGCTGAGGCTATATTGAGACTTCATCAAGGCTCAACTTCTCCCCCTGCCCAAACCTGCTTCTTTCCCATCTCTTTTGCAAGCACTGCTCCCAAGAGCACTCCCTGCTGAACCCCAGGTGCGAACTAATGTCTATCTCAGAGTCAACTCAACATGAGACCTTGGGAGAATCTGTGTGTTTTGTTAAAATACCAATACTTGGTGCTTTTTTAAAGCCATTTATACTTTAGTGTGAATGAATTTAAGATTTTTTTCTATGGAAAACTTCTTGGATAGAAAGAGTAGGAAATAATAGTCATGGTAACAGAGGGAAGAATATATCTGCATCAGGACAAGGGCAGAGAATCAGACATGCGGGGACAACAGAGAATCTCTAAGAGCCTTGTGTTTTTTTCGGGAATTTTAGTTAAGCTTTCTTAGCAACAAATGACATCCTCTTTCAAGAATGGGGCAGGGGGGTTTGCTACTTTAAGAAGCCTTTGGAGCCTCTATGCGATATGCAAATTCATAGACATACAAGAAGATCCGTGAAGGGCAGCCCCTCTCTGAGTTTGGAACTCATAGATAGTTACAGGAATTTGGTAGCAGTAGCTTTCAGATTGCCAAGTTACCACTCTGCCCTTGATATGATGTGGGTCTTTACTGAATAATATTAGTATCTCTGTCCTGTTACTATCGATTGACCTCTTCTTCATAATGCATGTTTTCTCAATTTTTGTTTCTTTATAACTTCAGCTTGCTCACAACTTCACATGGCCTCTATTTTACTTTACAGATTCTCTCTAGGCAGATTTTCAGTTTTAGCTCTCCCTGCTGACTTCCTGATTCTTTTTCTCCAACAACTTCTAGAAGGAGAATCTGAAACCTGCTCAAGAATTCTTCCACTGGTTGCTGGTAAGCTCATGGACTGGCTGCTCTATGGTCCAGTCACAACCCCAGGGTAGTCAGTTGTCTATAATTTGAGGGACTGGGGAGTAGTGATGAATCACTTGACATGAGATGTACGAACTTCAGGCTATTCAGTTTGGGTTTGGGTTGAATTTCTCCTTAGGCAGGGCTATAAGTGCAGCAAGTACCACAGTCTGTCCATATAGCACACCATCATCAACCTTGCCTCTGAAGATTTTGGCCCTAGGAAATATTTCTTATGTGAACATGTATGCTTTATAATGTTTTACCTTTTAGATGAGGTGACTTGCCTTGGACAACTCCATTTTAGCTCAAGCTTTTCTGAGAACTATCAACTAATGAAAACCCCACTGTATCAAAAGCTGGATTATTACAAAAAAATAGAAATCTTAAGTAATGATTCTTATTCCCAAAGATCTTACATTTTTCTGGCAAAATGAGATACACATACATGCAAAGAAAATAATCATAATGTAGAAACATTGATAAGTCATGCAATTCATTTAACAAATACATTATGTAAGGTTTGCTGTTGAAAAGGCAAAGATAAACCAACAGGATGACTTCTCTTCACTGGCTTACAATTGTAAGGTGAGGGAACAACCTTTTAGACTGGGATGATCATGCAAAGGTAGAAATTGGGGATTAATGGAGAGCGACAATTTCTGTAAGTGACAAAGATTATGGGAGGATATTCCAAGCCTGAGAAACATTTATCTAAGACACATAGAGGGAGGACTCAGCTTATTTTTATAGAACTGATAAAGAAGGTAGAAGAGAATAATGAGAGATAATATTGCCAAGGGAAAATGCCCTTGTTAGTGCATCCACACTGTTAAGGAAACCTTTTGTAATAGGTGTTTTTTAAAATCCAGTTCTATCTACTTTGGATATCAAAACCTTGGCTCCAGTCATGAAGAAGCATCCTACTTCAGACAGCTCCTTTAACACCCCTTGGGAAGGTTCTTTAACTTGGGACTTCCTAAGAACACATATAGGTTAGTCTGAGAGTAACGAAATATACACCATGATATTTGATTCTCTTAATGTACTATTCATTTAAGTTAAGCTGAGAGAATATCATAATCTATATATGGAATATAATACAGTTCAGATATTAATTTCTAGTTAATTCTCCAGGAAGGAATTAGTAAGAAATTTTAGCCTATTACAATTAAGATTCTTTTTCTTTTTTTGCTTAGATCCAGTCTGAATATTTTAATGTTCAAATTCTGCTAATCCTTTTCTGTGCCTTTGTCTTGTGGCAGTTTATACTGGATATAATTTCTTTATATTGAGGCTCTCTTCCCATAGGCAGGAAGTATCAATTGTAGCATATATAAAAATATGCAAAGTTGTCTTTGGGCAAAGCAAGGCTTAAGGGGGTTTGGCTCCTTTGTGACATGTTCTGCAAATGCTTGACATTAGAATGTGTCTCTTTTTGTTTGTAGGTGCCACAGTTCTCTGTTGATCCCCCTGTTCCAAGTGCCCTGGATTCTCTAGGCAGATGCCCATCTACTTTGTCCATGTGTGTAAATGAAAGGGAGGGATGTTTATGTTTTGCCTTCTTGTAAAAAGAATAGCTCAAAGATTGGGGCCCACACTGCTAACGATTTTAAATATGGACAGCATC
>NW_012155951.1:4040742-4041817 GCF_000956105.1 Propithecus coquereli | reverse complement strand
AAAGAAAGTTATCCATTAAAATCAAAATAAAACAAAACAACAACAACAGAACATCATTATCTTCTGATGGCTGCTTCATGGTCTGAAAAGAAGGTTTTTGTCTAACTCCTAGCTAAGATTTGTGTGTACAGAGTCAGGGTGGGGTATGCCATAGCCATCTCTTTAAAGCAACTTCTTAAATATCACTACCAAAATGGTTGCCATTTTTCTGAACCCAGTTAGCATTTCTGTGAAACATGAAAATGTAGTATATGTTATGCATTTCCACTTATTGACAAATTTTTCTTCAATTACGTATGCGAAAGCCCCGAGGAAAGAGGTATTATGCTCTCTTTCTTCTTACCTAGGATAAAGTTTGCATTCAATAAGAGTTAATACCTTACTGATTGCCTGGCCACTAATGTCTGGTCATAGCAGAAACAAATGCTTCATGAAAGAGTCAACATAGAGACTAAAGTGTTAATAAAATTGGAACTCTTCTGTCCTTTAATTTATACTTAGTTTTTTCATGCAGTTGTAGATGCCTTGACTAGCTTCTCTCCCTCCCTTAAGTGTTTTGAGGCAGACATTAAAGCAAACTGATTATTCTTGAAATCCAAACTTCTCTACATCTCCTAGAGGTGGTTCAGTGAGCTTAGTGCTAGGGCATCAGGGCCCAGCTCCTCCCAAATATGGCCACTGTGTCTCTCAGTTTCCCTAGAGTAAGGACCTTAAACTCCTTAAAGCTGTCAACCTTATACGTTTTAACAACATCGATGAAAGCCACCAAACAACAATGACAAGTCCCTAAAATAAATTCACAGGGTTGTCGTGGCTAAGAGCTGGGTTTGCTAAAAATAAAGCTGCTTCTGCTCCCTCCATCATCCTTTTTCTGCTAGACTATAATTAAAGTCCACATCTGAAATTCTTATTGAGCAGCAAAGTCCCATGAGTGATTGGCATCTGGCATCCAAAAATATTCTGCAAAGAACAGTGTTCTCAGTGGCACATCTGACAGGCTTGGCTCACTTTCAGTGCTCCTGGCTTCCTGATGAGTGGCAAACCAATGGATGAACAGGAAGATTTCTTCCGCCCA
>NW_012155951.1:4035953-4040692 GCF_000956105.1 Propithecus coquereli | reverse complement strand
AGCACCCAGGAGAATGTAATAATAATAATAATAACAATATTCATAGCTAACACTTAATAGCAGTTATCATGTGCTAGGTATTGCTTTGAGCATTTTACCTATATTATCTCATTTAATTCTTATAGCAATCTTATGAAATAGGTATTATTAGTATCCTCATTTTACAGACGAGGAAATAAAAATGCAAAGAGTTTAAATTCACACAGATGTGAATTCAGGTATCTGGCTCTAGGATTTATGCTTTTTAATGGACAAAGGATACTTTAGAAGCCATTGAAATAGTAATGACATAAAGTGATAATGGATCACACATTTGATTTTTCCTTGTGAATCTATACACTATACATAGCCAAATAACCCAATAATTTGTTGTAAACACTTTGATTTTAGAAGACAAGGGCTGTTGGTGTTAGTCTAAGGCACTATGTCAGCATATGAACCATGGTGACAGCCTGGCCACCACAGCAGTCCCCAGACATATCAGAATGGCCTTCAGCATGTGTTGTTTTAGTCTTTGAGCATCTGATACATTCTGACTGGTTATAAGAGAGTCATAGAGAAGGTTCTTCAGTCATCACTCATAACTGATTTCTTAAGATGTGGAGAGTCCACGGGGCATTGGTTCCATTCTTCTGAATGCAAATTCACACAACTCACTGGATTGTCCTACCTTTCTCTCCCACTCTTCTGAGAATTTCCATAGCAATTCTCCAGAGTCTCCAAGGAATAAGAATGAAAAAGAATTTGATTATAGAAGGAAGGTAACTGTGAAGGTATAGGAGTAAATATTCTTGTTTTGCTTCTTCCTTCTTCTCAAGACTTAGAACTAAAGACATACTCCCTTACATTAGAAGCTACACTCTAGTTGAGAAGACAAGAGTATTTGAAATGCCTCAGATCCTCTGAGTCAAAATCATATGGGCAGAAAATGCAACAGGTTGATGACCATGTACAGCCTGTCCATTAACTCAGGCATGGACTAATTAGGCATAGAGCAACTAAAGCAGGTGTGGGTGTACCAGTGACCAAGCCCTAAGCACTAACTCAACAAATACTCATTGACCAGCATTAAATGGCTCCAAAAAGAATTTCACAACAGTGACTTACAGCTTTTTATCACTGGCTGTTTTTGGAAACCAAGTTGGAGGAACATCATTCCCTCCATGTCTAACTCTGAACTTTTGACTGTTTGACATTCATTTTAATTTGGTCATCCTGTGCCTTGACATATTATGCACATATTCATTGTCCTTGTCTCTTTATTCTGTCATTCCTTTTGTCAGGGGTGGTCAGGAGCTGACCTGGCTTTTGGATTCCCTTAGACTAGAAAATGATAGTATCTTATTTGAAGACATAAGAATATGGAAATCGGGGGAGAGTGTAGGGTAGAAAGTAAAGAAGGAAAAGATTTCACTAAACCAGAGAGGAGAATCTCAACAAATTGCCAAGCTATGAAGATACAAATAGATATTGATAGCCAGCTTATGGGGCTAAGAAGACAAGCAGTCTGAGAGAAAACTGGGCAATAATGAGTAAATGGCTCTCTGTTTATAGGTGGCCTTTGTCTGACTGCTGTGCAGGGAGCAGGGTGAGGTGTGCTGGCAATTTTAAAGAATTAAGAAAATGGGAGCTATACCTCGTAAACTGGTCTCCTTTCCTCAAGTTACTATCTTTGGTATTATTCATTTGCTCTTTATTATTTACCACACTGTTTGTAATTAGTTATGTTTCACATGTACATAACTCTATTGTAAGCTCCTGGAGGGCAAGAGTCTTGCATAAATCTTCCTTGTATTCCATGTAACTCATGAAAATTGTCTTATACATCTCAAGGTGAATATTTGTGATGGATTGATCAAGACAGGTCATTAGGGCTCACTGCTGTGAGCTGTCTCTAGCTGCTTTGAACAGATGGTAGTGGTTTTGCTCACTTCACATGGACATAATATGAGAACAGGAACTATCCCAGGCATGGCTAGGAGGTGAGCCTGAGCCAACAGAACTTGGACTCTACGTTATGGACACCTCAGAGCACTGTGGTCCATTCACAAAAGGGGATGGCTTCTATTACTGGGTAGCACTTAGAAGGCATGCTAGGAAAGGCCCTCTTGGCCCATTACCATTATAATATGGTAAAGTATCTTCAAACTTAAACCTATCTCTTTAATAGTGGTTTTGTGCTTACCTAAAATCTATTGGCAAATATCTCATTTTTCTGGTTGCACCAGAATCATAAAGTGGATAACTGGGGCCAAAAAGTTTATTATTTAGGAAGTTTTTCAATTTATCCGTTATTATCTTATTAACTAAATAGCTGTTTTATATCCATGGAGTTTTTGAGATCTTTACTAAATACTTCAGCCCATACTGGAATCTCTCTGATACGATCTCATGCAATACATATTATTTGAACCTCTCATTTTGGAATTTGATTATATGTAATTGCATCTGTAGTATATTTTTATCTTGTGCATTATAGGAGATGGCAAGTACTATATCTTGTGTCAATTTTATAGCCCGAGAATCATCCAGCACAGAGATTAAATAAGTACTTAATGTACAGTTTTTACATTAAAATAAATAGCAAACAAAGAGTAAGTTGTACGAGCCTTTACACTTGTTTTGAAGGCTACACTGAATTAATGGCTTCCTCCCATTTGATAGCATGCTCCTCAAGGGCTCTCCATCTGTTCAGAATAACATACTCTTTAATTTTAAAGCAATAGTCTCCAAATATTGCATGTTTAATAAATATTTATGGCTTATGATGACCACAGCTTTTAAGATGAGGGACTACGTAGAAACAGTACATAGAATATAATATGTAAAGAAATAACACATTTAGCTCAAAAAAAATGGGAGCTTTAAAACTCAAGGAATGGTAATGAGCAGAGGGACTTTCTTGTCAGTTGGTTATTAATTCACAAGTTTCAAGGCTTTACCTTTGGGGAACCATCACTCTTTACTTCTATGAGTTAGACATTTTTGAGGTGGGGAGAATGTGGAGATGTTGGTCAAGGGGTACAAATTTTAAGTTATAAGACAAGCAAGTTTTGGGGATCTAATATACAGCATGGGTGGTGATGGATGTGTTAATTTAATTGGGGTAATAACTATGCAACGTATATGTACATATCAAATCACATTATACTTCAATCTTTGTCAATTAAATATTTTTAAGAGGCTAAATACAAATAGCTTAGAGTGCAGTGCCATCAAGGAGATTTTATAGAAGATCATTTTTATGTATTTTGAGTGGTACTTGTTCTGCATCAAATGGATTTTTTATTTTTAAATAATGACATTCAATTATTCTTCTAGCCCCTTAATACATTCTTTGGAACATAACAAAGAAAGTTATCCATTAAAATCAAAATAAAACAAAACAACAACAACAGAACATCATTATCTTCTGATGGCTGCTTCATGGTCTGAAAAGAAGGTTTTTGTCTAACTCCTAGCTAAGATTTGTGTGTACAGAGTCAGGGTGGGGTATGCCATAGCCATCTCTTTAAAGCAACTTCTTAAATATCACTACCAAAATGGTTGCCATTTTTCTGAACCCAGTTAGCATTTCTGTGAAACATGAAAATGTAGTATATGTTATGCATTTCCACTTATTGACAAATTTTTCTTCAATTACGTATGCGAAAGCCCCGAGGAAAGAGGTATTATGCTCTCTTTCTTCTTACCTAGGATAAAGTTTGCATTCAATAAGAGTTAATACCTTACTGATTGCCTGGCCACTAATGTCTGGTCATAGCAGAAACGAATGCTTCATGAAAGAGTCAACATAGAGACTAAAGTGTTAATAAAATTGGAACTCTTCTGTCCTTTAATTTATACTTAGTTCTTTCACGCAGTTGTAGATGCCTTGACTAGCTTCTCTCCCTCCCTTAAGTGTTTTGAGGCAGACATTAAAGAAAACTGATTATTCTTGAAATCCAAACTTCTCTACATCTCCTAGAGGTGGTTCAGTAAGCTTAGTGCTAGGGCATCAGGGCCCAGCTCCTCCCAAATATGGCCACTGTGTCTCTCAGTTTCCCTAGAGTAAGGACCTTAAACTCCTTAAAGCTGTCAACCTTATACGTTTTAACAACATCGATGAAAGCCACCAAACAACAATGACAAGTCCCTAAAATAAATTCACAGGGTTGTCGTGGCTAAGAGCTGGGTTTGCTAAAAATAAAGCTGCTTCTGCTCCCTCCATCATCCTTTTTCTGCTAGACTATAATTAAAGTCCACATCTGAAATTCTTATTGAGCAGCAAAGTCCCATGAGTGATTGGCATCTGGCATCCAAAAATATTCTGCAAAGAACAGTGTTCTCAGTGGCACATCTGACAGGCTTGGCTCACTTTCAGTGCTCCTGGCTTCCTGATGAGTGGCAAACCAATGGATGAACAGGAAGATTTCTTCCGCCCAATATCAATCAATCAGTTGGTTCTTCCATCAATGACTTGAAGCAATTTCCCATGCCTGCCCTCACTTACCCCACACTGGCACATGAGAGGAGAGGAGTGATAGGGGAAAAATCAGCCTCACTAATTGGAATGCTTTTTGCCTCTGCCAGTGCTAGGAAAAAGGGACCCAGCTTGGTTGGGAAAATGTGGTCTCCCTGGTGAGACAGAGAATTGTACTTGCCTGCTGGTCCAAGTAGCATTAGTTTTTGCATAGAAATTCCACCCAATTAAAGGACTTTTATTTGAACCCGAGATTTGTGGCCTCCCTGTAATGGGG
>NW_012155951.1:4015314-4033882 GCF_000956105.1 Propithecus coquereli | reverse complement strand
TTTGTCCTCTGTTCTATCACTTTGGAAGCTTGAAATCAGCTTTTATTTATACTATAGAAACTGACAAACACTACAAATCAGGTTTTGGTGTGTTTTTTGCCACACTAGGGAAGGATGGTTGTTAAACAATTACCAGCACATCACTGGATATTATATACCCTAACATTAAAGCCACAGACAATAGCAGATTATTTTATTCAGAAGGGTTTTTAAAAATTATTTTTAAAAATTCATTTCAGCTAAATTTATAAGTATAAACTAGAGACATAGCAATGATAAACCTATGAAGTGAAACCCTTACAGGAGAACGAGAGAATTCTCTCACCTGAAGATATAAGGGGATTTACTGAAATAAATAGTTAGAACCAAAATCCAAAGAATTGAGCCGATATTTAACATAATTTATTTAAGGCCTACACTATATCTGCAACTATGATAGGTGCTTTAGGGAATGCAAAAGATGTACAAGCTTGCCATTAGAGAGCTTAGACTTTAACTAAATAGACAAAACCCCCCCAAAATATTCAAGGGAAGTACAGTGAGTACCATAAAAATTGGGAGGAAAAATGATCTGAGTGTTGAGTAGAACCAACAGATAGGGTCCTGGTGAAGGTGAAACTGGAGCAGAATCTTAAAGGAAGGACAAAAATGTTTGGGGCATACAGAGGCGATTGCAGACATGGTTCAAGGGGCATGCAAGCAAAAATTCTACAGGAAAATCTTTATATCTTGACACTTTCAGGTGCTAAAATGGCAGGCATCTGGTCTCTCTGAAGAAAAAGCCCTCCTTATTGATTGTGCCACTGTATCTTTCAACCCTTTTGGTTATATCCTGGAAACGTATTTGCTACACTGCAGGTGTAGAGTCTGTTAATAGACCTTCATGGCAAAAGTGGGAGGGACAGCTGGGAAATAGTGACAGATAGAGTGGGTTACAAAAAATGGAAGGGAGGAAGGAAGGAAGGAAAGAACAGAGAGAGGGAAGGAGGTAGGGAGGAAGGAAGGACGGAGGCAGAGAGAAAAGAGGGTAAAGAAGGTGAGAATCAATTACTCAACACAGGACATTAGGTGAACTAGCCCTCGTGTATCACATCAGGTAGTTATTAAAACATCACTACATCACTGGGAGCAGACATTGTCCTCATTTCACAGATGAAGAAGCCAAGACTGAGACAAACGAACTCTAAAAATTGCAAAGTTACTAAAAGTGGAACTTGGTGTCCAGTCCAGCTTCTCTAGCTTTAGATCCAGGGCTCTTGCCACAATACCACATACTCTGGCACTTGATTTTTTGAAAATTCCAGCAGTTTCCCTAAAGCATCACTTTAGTTAAACGCCAATAGGAGAGGGAAAGACATCGCATGCAGGAATATGGCAGGGGGAGGTTGAACCAGCTGTACCCCAGGCAACTAAATATTTAACAAATGGCTTGGTTGAGTATGAAAAGAGTGTTCTATGTTTGGGTAAAGGTCAAGGTCAAGGTTGTGAAGGGGCTATGACTCCTTATCTAGCTGAAAAGACACCAAAGGGAGAATAGCCATGTGTTATGAAAGGAAAGAGTTTACAGTCATTGAAATAGAAGGAGACAGAAGGATCAACTAAAAGGAAATGATGAATCCTTAGCATTTATAATAAGTGGTGCCTCTAAATCTTTCTCAAATGATAGAGCTACTGCAAACTAGCTCACCAGGGACCCAAACATACTTTTGACAGAACTACAAAATTCCCTGGTAAAGATAAATGGGGTGTAATTTAAGTAGTCCCAAACTTTCCTGCAAGCTTCAAGATCACTGCACATTGTTGGATCTGTTCACAATGGCCTGGACTTTATCCCAAAAACACCAGTGGGAGAGACTCAAGCAGACTGGCCAGGCTAGAAAAGGAAATGAAGCCATTTGGACTTGGCTGAGGCTATAGATGGTCTGACAGTTTGCAATTTATAATTTTTTTTAAGTCCTTTTAACATTCTTTATCTGCCTTTATTTGCTCAACAGCCCTTTGCTCAAGTTCACGCTCAGCTTACCACATTTGGTGAAGCACACAGCAGTGGACAGGGGAATTTAATCTAGAAAGCAGCCTGACTTGTCTTCGCAATGTAGTTTAGCTTCCAGGGCTGTGCTAGGAGGATGCATAAGCAGGAGCCTTGTCTAGGTCAGGTGGCCTGAGAGCCCTGCCAGCATCCCTAACAATGCCTTTTAGGCAATGCTGTCAAGCAGACTCCCATCTCCTTAACTGACAGCAATGAGCATTTTAATAAAATGAGGTTCTGGTTGTTTTGAAGCATGAAGCCTAGTAGAAAGGAGAATCTGATCAGCTTTTGCCATGGCTTTCATAATTGTGAATCCTTCCATCTCACTGCCAGTAATTCTCCATCCCAGACATTCAGAATAGGTCATCCTCACTTCAAGCTGTCTCCGACGCATTGCTCGGGATTCTTTCAACCTGCCTCGTAGCTTTCAGGTGCTAAGATGGCAGGCGTCCAGTCTCTCTGAAGAAAAAGACTTCATTGTTCATTGTGCCACTGTATCTTCCAACCCTTTTTGTTATATCCTGGAAACCTATTTGCTTTTTAACTGCTGCCACATACTGGGAAAACATCTTTATCGAGCAGTCCTCAATGCTATGGCTTGAGTCCTTTTCATCAGGGGGCCTGTAAGTCTCTAGCTAAGATGAAAAGTCAGAATGTTTCTGTCCACCTGGTTATCTTTATGTCAAACCGATTTGAATGGCATTGGTCCTTGTGCTGCTTTGTTGCTGAAATTTTTCTGGAATTTTCACCATCTTCCCAGAAGGCACGGCCAAAACTATTGGCAAATATTCCCAGATTAGAATTCTTTATCTCTCTCTCTCTCTCTCTCTCTCTCTCTCTATATATATATATATCTCACATTAACAGTATTCTACAAAAGGGTCTTTTCCAATATAACGAAGAAACTCTGGGTTAATCATACCACAAGAATGGATACTCGTCCACATTGCCAGAAAATCTCTGCAATCTCTCTCCCATACTCTCCTTTCCCCTGCAATGTATAAAAGAGCTTGATTTCCACTGACTAGAGCTTAATTTGGATTCTAAACATACCCCGTGATTCAACATATATATTTTAAGCATACCTTTTTAAAGTATGAATAATCCTGATATGATCAAGAAGATATCAGTCATTTGTACCATAGGTAAATTTATTTAATTACATTGCTTCCTTCCTGACAGACAGTAGAGCTTAGCTATGTTGAGAAAGGCGGCTAATAATGTGAGACAATTTTGTACCCTTTGACCAACTTCTCTTCATATGTGTCCTCACCACTCATATGCACACACTATAGTAACTATGTGTGGTAATGGATGTGCTGATTAATTTGATTGTGATAATCATTACACAAAGTGTATGTATATCAAACTTTAATGTTGTACACCTTGAATATATACAATTTCTATTTGTCAATTCTACCTCAGGAAAGCTGAATAAAATCATGTGAGACAAAGGAAAGAGGAAATTAGGAAAAAAGCAAAAAGTGATTTGGAGAAGTAACTCTCTGTGGAAGGAAAGCAGGGAAGGATTATTCTGGTCTGTATGTGAAAGTAATGATAGCATCTGCCTTAGGTGTGATGTGAGTATTAAATGATATTATATAAGGCTGTTAGTACAAAGTCAGGCATGTAGAATGTGTTCAGTAAATATTATTATTATTATATCAGTAGCTATTATCATTATTGTTGTGTTTATGTAAGACCGCCTTCATCACTTTCTTCTCTGAACTTTCTCATGGCTAGTAATTTACTAGCAATTATGTTTTACATGTATGCTATTTTATTTCACCAACTAGTGATATAAATCCCCTTCATGGCAAGGAGTAGCTGTATACAAAATTCCTGAGGATACAACGTTCTTACTCTCACCTTATCTGTAATCGAAATGTGCCTGAGCAACAGTGCCCTGGTCTCCAGCTAAGTTTGTGTTTCTTTAGGGTCCTGAGACATCTGCAGTAGGCAGAGAGCATATACAATACTCATCAGATGCCAAAGGGAAAACCAGCCTTACCATAAATTTAGACTCACTTCTTCTGTATGATGATTGGTGTCAATGTCTTGCTGTCTGATCTCCTGGATTCAGGATATACATTTACTGTAGCCATAAGGGCTGCCCTTACTCCTTTGAAGACTTGAATTTTGCTTCCAGATCTTTAACTTGCTAATGCTAACATATCCCAGATGCCTAGCTGCTCACTTTGAGAAAGTAAACGCAGGGGAAAGTAGTAAAAGAAAGATTCAGCACCCTCTGTTAAAAATTTTTGTGTGTGTGTGTGGTTATTGTTTGTGGCAGTATATGGCTGTTTTCAAGGAATTTCTAGTTAGATTCTGTAAAAACATGTCTTTTTTTTTTTTCAGACAGAGTCTCACTCTTTTGCCTGGGCGTGAGTGCTGTGGCGTCAACCTAGCTCACAGCAACCTCAAACTCCTGGGCTCAAGCGATCCTCCTGCCTCAGCCTCCCGAGTAGCTGGGACTACAGGCATGCGCCACCATGCCCGGCTAATTTTTTCTATATATTTTTAGTTGTCCGATTAATTTCTTTCTATTTTTAGTAGAGGCGGGGTCTCGCTCTTGCTCAGGCTGGTCTCAAACTCCTGAGCTCAAACAATCCTCCCGCCTCGGCCTTCCAGGGTGCTAGGATTACAGGCGTGAGCCACCGCGCCCAGCCAAAAACATGTCTTTGTGCAAATTTTTTTTCCTGGAATACCACTGGCTTTTTATTTTCTAATTTTTTAAAAAAATTTCAAAACATTAAGGGGGCACACATATTTTTGTTACATGGATACCTTGTATAATGCTTTAGTCAGGGCTTTTGGTGTGTCCGTCACCAGAATAGTGTTCATTGTACCCCATAGGTAAGTTTTCATCCCACACCTCACCCCCTCCTTCCCCCTTCTTGGTTTCCAATGTTCTTTATGTCTCTTTGTTGCTATATGTGCCCATAATTTAGCTCTCATGTACTAGTGAGAACATATGGTGTTTGGTTTTTCATTTTTGAGATACTTCACTTAGGATAATGGTCTCCATTTCCATACAAGTTGCTGCCTAAGACATTATTTAATTCCTTTTTATGGCTGAGTAGTACTCCGTTGTGTGTGTGTGCTTCACATTTTCTTTATCTACTTGTGAATTAATGGGTACTTAGGTTCCACATCTTCGCAATTGTGAATTGTGCTGTGATAAACATTTGAGTGCATGTGTCTTTTTTATAAAATTACTTCTTTTCCTTTGCGTAGATAACCAGCAGTGGAATTGCTAGATCAAATGGTAGGTTTACATTTATTTTTTTCGGGAATCTCCATTCTGTTTTCCACAGAGGTAGTAGTGATGTGCAGTCACACCAACATTGTAAAAGCATTTCTTTCTCTCTGTATCCATGCCAGAATCTATTGTTTTTTTGATTTTTTTAGTAATGGCCATTCTGACAGGGGTAAGGTGGCACCTCATTGTAGTTTTACTGATTAATTCCCTAGAATAGGTTTTCCATGCTTTGTGCTTTTTCTTCTGCTCCCACAGGGATATCTATAATTTGTATATTGACTTGTTTTACACAGTCCCATATTTCTCTGAATGATTGTTCATACTTGTTTATTCTTTTTTTTTGTATTTTTGACTAGCTGGATTAGTTTGAATGCCTTGTCTTCAAGCTCTGAAGCTCTTTCTTCCACTTGGTCTAGTCTGTTGTTGAAGCTTTCTGCTGTATTTTATAATTCCCTAAATGACTCATTTCTTCAAGTTCGGTTATATTCTTTCTTATATTGTCTATCTCTTTAGTGGGTTGTTCATATTTTTCACTCACGTCCTAAAATATTATTTTGGTTTCTTTGTTTTGTTTTTCAACTTTCTCTTCAATTCCATTCATCTTGTTTGCCATCCATATTCTGAATTCCATTTATGACAATTTGATGATTTCCTTTTGGTTGTGTCTGTTGCTGTGAATCTATTATAATTTTTTGGGAGTGTCAAACGAGCCTGTTTTTTCATGTTCTTTTGCTGGTTTCTTCTCATCTGAAACGTTTCTCTCAACTAAGGGCTGAGAGCTTTGTGGTATACTTGTTCTCCTTTTCTGGGAACTCTCCTACTTAGTGAGAAGGAAAAGAAATCCCTAGATAGTGCTTTTGTGTCCTACTCCAGAGGATTGACCCAGGGGCAATCTCCTGAGCAGCAGATGACTGAAATCTTGTAATGCAGCTCTTTTCTGCTGTCATCCCTTTGCCCGTGGTTATCACAGTCCATGTTGATGCTGGGGGATATTCACTTGGATTAGTGGGTTAGGCCCTGGGCCACTGTTCAAAACATGTGTATGGGGCTGGGCAAGTCCTTCTCCACAGAGGTGGGTGGCATGACCCACTTGGGCAGGTCATGGGACTTTGGCTGGAGCCTGGATGCATCAGGCAACTGCAGCCAGCAGTGGGGTATGTTGCAGAACCTTGGTGGGTGCCTGGGCATGTCACAGGACTGCAGCCTGCAGTGGGGCAATTTGTGGGACCTTGGCAGGCACCTGGGTGGGTTGTGGTACCTTGGTGGATGCCTGGGCAAGTCATGGGACTTTGGCCAGTGCCTGGGCAGGTTGCAGGACTGCAGCCAATGGCAGGATGGCTCCTCCGGCTGCAGGGCTGTGTCACTTGTGCTGGTGGGCCTGGGGCAATGTGTGGTGCCCCACTGTGGGGTCCTGGTGTCTGTATCTGTCTCTTCACCTGGGTCTGACTGGCAGTTGCTGTGGTGCTGCTCAGTTGGAAGCAGTGATGTGTGGACATGGCAAGACAGCAGTATCAGCTGCTGAAGGCTGATAAGTGCCTGCTCTGCTAGGATCCCTGGGAGGCAGCTGGTAGTAGGGGTTTGGGGGTTGCATGGCACCCAGTCACAGTGTGTGTGAGAGTGTCCACCCTCCCTGCTCCCTCCCCGACCTGGAAGCTGTAATGGGGAGGCAGCTAGAGTGAAGCCTACTCCTCTGCAGACCAGGTATTCTGGGGCTCAGAGTGCAGATTGACATCTGTTGCAGCCATCTGGAACCAGAAGTTGGCAGGACCACATTGTGCCCACTCTGTGCTGCTGCACAATGTCCAGGCAGCTCCCTGATCATTTCAGAAGCCTGCTGTGATAGGGGAGCCTCTTCACAGCTTGGATTTTAGTGTCCACTGGGGGAGTTCAGAGTCCAGGGGATCACCCCTCTAACCCTTCCCCATGTGTTGATGCTTCCCCCAGGTACCTTCCAATCTTGCCAAGTGAATCACCCTGCCTTTCTCCCCCGACTTTGGGTGTCTCTGGTTGCTTCTCTGGGAGTTCACAGTATTCTCTTTAAGAAGGTCCATCCATGCGTGAACCTCTATCTGCAACCTTTGATCCTTTCCTTGAGAGTGATGAGTACAGGCTGCTTCTAGTCTGCCATCTTGCTCCCCACTTTGTGCAGCAGATTTAATCTCTTCCTTAGTCTCTTGCCTTTCACAACTTGAAGTAAATACTTTGACTAACACTATGCCCTGAATGACTGGTGAATTATGTGATCTCAACCTAAAAGGAGGAGAGGGAGCCAGAAATTGAATCTATTGAACAACTCCTCCCCTCTATTCCCTAGGATCTATATCCCAAAATCCCAAAATAGGAGAATCTTTATGGAAATTTATAGGTGGTGTCTTCAGGGGTGCTAATGAGGATGTATAATTCATCTGACACTCCAATAGACATTGGAAACTCAACAACTGTTGCAGGGATGTGCAAAGCATGTATTTAGGATGTTTTTTTTACCCTAAGTTTTATAGTAGTTTCATCTGCTGCAGGTGAAATTGTGCCTCTGCTAGAGAAAATAGTAAAAAGATTTGGAGACTTCTTTCTGCATTCCAGTATAGTAGAGAGAATGAAGCATCATTAAACTGAATTTAAGAAGTTACTGATGAAGGAAACCAGAGATAAGATAAATCTGAGACAATGTAGGGAATTGGATATAAAGAAATTACTTTGGGTGGAAGAGAACAAAGATGATATTTAAACACAAATATACAAAATATAATTGCCAAAGTTTCTGTTGAGACTTAGCAGGCAAGATTTATGAATGAAAGGACATAATTTGTTTGCAAGATAGTTTAATAGAGAAGAGAAAATGTTTTATAGCTTCAAAATGTCTGTAACTAGAAAAATCAATAAAAATGGAGCAGTAGGCATGGCAGCATTTTAACAAAAATAAGAGAAATTATACACAGAATCTGTGATAAAGCAAGGATATGCTGCAAAACTCAAGCAGATGAAAAGACATAGACAATATTTTTCAAATACATATCACAGAATGTCTATATTAGGGATGGGATACACATACATATGGGATAACTTACTTTGCTAAAGTGGAAGCTATGTATTTGATCTAACATGCTAGCTATTTAATTTTTGTCAGAAGTTAAAGGACATTGATATTCTGAACTATTTTTGATTTTAAAGAAAGTGACAAGAACCTTGGGACAGAGCGATCGTAGCATCACGGAATTCATAATAAAGAAGAAAACAAGTCAATACAAAACTAGAATAAGTACCCAATGAGGCAGGGCAGAAATAAAGTAAATGTGCACCAGAATCACGGGCAATGTCCTGGTAAACCACACAGACATTGCTCATGCTTAACTGATAATATCTTTAAATTTCTGGGATGTCAAAGGGTGGGAGAAGGACCCTGAGGATGGGGTCATTCTCTCGTAGAGACTTCACAATGCCAGCCCTTTCTCTGTCACTGATTGGATCACAGCAAGCACTTGCTTGGAGAAACCCAGCTTTAGATTCCCTGTACAACCAAAAGAAACAGGTGCGATGACATCAGCAATAGGTTTCCTTAGAGTCCAACTGGGAGTGCAAGTTGGAATGATTCACTTTTTGAGCTTTAAATACCATTGGGCTTTTTGTTTTAACCATTCAGTAGGAAAATAGAACCCCAAGGCAGAAATATTGGATCTTTTGCTCCACAGCCATGTTGAGACTCTAGGTTGTCTTCTCTATTTGATCATATTTGTAACCTGATTTTGTGGAGCTATTTATGCCAGTTACAAAAGAAATGTGACCTTGTAGAAACGGAGATAATTTGGGCAGATGGTTGATTAACTAGGTCTTGGCCATATGGATTTCGAATTGCTGGTAGGGCATCTAGTCAGAAATGGCACTGGACAAGGAAGAGAGTCAAGGACAAAGTTAAATCCAGGAAGAAAAGCTATAGCTGTTGTTTCTGGTGGTGGAATATCAAGAACAGGAGAAAGTAGAGTCAGAGAAAGAGATGGAAAAATAATAGAGAAGAAACTAGAAGAGTCTCTTGATACTATGAACTAAGCAAATATCATTAGATTGCTACTGAGGGAGTCATGTGGCTAAAGAGGAGATGACAGAGTCTGAAAAATAAGTTAGGATTATACATTCTGAGCATGAAGAGTCATTTAGAGAAAATTTAAATGTGCTAGTTTTAAAATCAGATGAAGCCTAAGATTAAAAGAATAAAGAAAGAACACATGACTAAGAACAAATGCAAAAGAGAACCATGAAATTATTTAAAAAGAAAAAAGAAAAAGAGAATTTCAAGAAAGCTAAATCCCAGGCTAAATTGAGGCTCACAAAAGTAATATTTTAAAAAATACCATAAAGGATTTTTTTAATGCTATATACAAATCAAAAGTAAGAAAAGAGCAATTATAAGGCTAGGGGAAAAAATAAAAAGGAATAAGATATCAAAGAGAAGATCAACTTTTGTTCAGCATTTATTTTACTTTCACATTTTCTGACCACCAGAATGAACCTTCCCCCTTTAGACTGAGGTCTTCAGTCTAGTGACAAATCACTGTCCTTGTTTTGTGGTGATCAACACCTTTATTGTTTTATGACTCCACAGATTTTTTATATGTATAAATGTATATTTGCAAATATTCAATATCTTCGGTGTACATTTCTTTAGATCCTTTACAGATTAAGGTCAGTAAGTTGATATAGCTCAAGGTCACCAACACTGCAATAGCTTGAATATTGCTTTGACCTTTATGAATATGCATCACACTCATTTTAGGCTTAATTTTTCTTTCCTTTCTTCTTTACATTTAAGAACTAAAACCACAGGAAAAAAACCTGAGTTCCTTATTTTAGTCTGAATGTGATCTGAAGGTAGTTAACCTTGGGAGGAAGGTAGAAATGAAGACAAACTTTCCTTCTGGCCTCCTGATGCTTCCACGTGAATTGATAGATCCCTCAGGATGACTGCGACACCATGACAAGTGTGGAGGGAGAAGTTATGCTGAAGCTGACATTCACAGGGTGTATTAATTATAAGTATCCATCTCCCTAGTGATCATGTCTTTTTTTTTCCCCAGGAAGCAAACCGACCAAGAATTTTACTTTTGATGGAAATGAAGAATGTTTGGAGTTCCTGTTAAGTTTCAATACCTTTAAGTTAAATTCATTTTCCCATTAACTTTAAAGGATCTGCGTAGCTCAAACTTATGTATAAAAGGGTAGGGGTGGGAAACGTACACTTTCTATTTCTCATGGAACTGCACAGAATTTGGGATGAACACAAAATTCAATTAATTTGAATGGGAAAAATTTTGACTTTATTTTGATGGCTGAAGGAGACAGAATTCCTTAGTATAAAATTAAGATTTTCTCTCTATTAATAAGCTGGAGGAGTGTTTCTTTGTTTAAACCTTGGATGACAAATGTATTCAGGATTGTGATGCCAAAAAGAGAAAGAAAAGTTGACTCGAAGTGGTCATTATCACTTCTGTAGCATGCAGCTGCAGAAAGAGATGGTGGGTTTGCAAGCACTACCTGAGCAGGGGCACCACCCTCTTGGAGATCGTGAAATCATGGTCAGCTACCTCCTAAAGAAAAACAACTGTGTATGAGAAAATCACTCAGTTTGGCTGTCATGTTTTGGGCCAAGCTATAAAAAGAAAATGGTGTTGACAATATGTTCATGAGGAAGTTCTATGGCAACAAACCACATAAGTATTTATTTAATCTTCTTACGCCATTTGGTGATAAGCAGACACAGCCCTAGACAATGTGTCTGGCTAATTCAGGTGAACCTTGTTGCATTTTTCTCAACAGGTTCTTTTGCATGAGTTAAGTGCAGCCAGCATTTCACTTGCACACACATATTTTTGCTTCCCTGATTTCCATATCCACTAGGGGCTCTGAAATTATCATTTTACTAAGTTGATCCTTTATCCCCTAGGTGGACTTTTGTTGCTGCTCCTGTTGCTATTATTGTTATTTGTTTGTTTCTTTCCAGGTAGCTTCACAAGAGCAAAAAAACACAACTTTTCTTAATTTGAACATGAACTTTTTTCTTATCTGAAACTTACTTTATAGCCTTTTTTCATTTTTAATGAAAGCAATTATCTTAAGTGAATAAGCATATGTAAAAACATTGAGAGGTAAGCCAGAAAGATATTTCTATTCATTTTTAACCAGCCACTTTTCAGGTGTTTTCTATTTATTGGAACAAACATAAAAACTGCATGGATTTTCCTGAAGTGGTAATTGACCATTTTGGATTGCAAGGTCCCTATTCTCCAACATTTTATCTAACTGTCCATCATTTACTCGTAGCACTTAATTTTGCTTCCTTTACAGTGTGAATTTTATTAATATAATGTTCAGAAGCTCAGGAGCTATTTTCTTTTAGTCAAATGTTTTCCTACTGGAAAATGTCACCATGTAGATAAGTCACAATAAGATCAACTCATGAATATTCACGGGGCATATTTTGAGTACTGTATTACCCAATTAATGCTCTTTTACTGGCTAGATCACCCATATTCCTGATTACTTTCCACCATTAAATCCTTAATTGCTATTTAAACCAGGCAATTTTTCATAGTAATTCTTGCCCAGTCTAGTGTCCTGGTATTGCCACTTGATATTACATATGACATATAATTCGCTCTCCTTCTCAAAATTTATGTGTGATTCATTTCTTGCTTTGCTTTTCAAGTAAGGATGTTTTAATGTTTTTTGAATTCATTGTCCATATTTTACAAGAGAGAATTCTGAGCTGTTGGAAAACAGATTTTAATGTAGAAGGTCTATAACATTCCCCCTTCACATGAAAAGGTCTGTGTTGTTATAATCACACTCAAAACCCTTCATTTCTCAATTTAGAACAAATTATTTTGCACTTTGATATTTGTTATACTTGGTGCTAGACATATAGATAGACCACTTTGAGCTGCTTTTTTAATTCTGTGGGAGGTCGTAGAAGCTGGTAAATTTCTTTCTCAGAAATAATATTTAGCCCTAACCACTCTCTCCCCTACTTTTGTTATATGGTTTCTTGCTTATTACCCATTAAAGATATAAAACGTCTTTATTAAATGTCTGCAGAAATACAACATCATGTGTTATATATTTTTTGTTTAGGTTTTGATTAATGTTTTTGAGGGTATGCAGACTTTGAGGAATCTTAGCTGTGTTGATGCAGGCTATATCCAGCCTAGTTGAACTTTGTATCTTGGTCACGGGACATCTTAAAAAAAAAAAGAATTTTGTATAGTGCCTTGTGAATGGGAAGCTTAAATTTTTTTCCCTTTAAGTTTAAAGATTAATCATATAAAATTGCCAGTGTTCAATCTGTTTTGACCCAGGAAAATATGGATAAATATATATTTTGATCTTTTGAGGATATTCAAATTAGTATGCACATATGATTATGTTTATTTATTTATTTGAATAATTTGGGTAGTTGTCTGTCTTTTACAAGAATGTAACATATCCCATGATCTCTATCTGGTTTGAATTCTGAATTCTCATTTTGAGTTCTGAGGGATAGACTCTGCTGCACTGTTTGATAGCTTCAGTCATTTTGATCCAATGGGTCAGTCTTGACTCATACTCTACGATGGGATTAGGGGAATGCCTGTTGTAGTATATAATAAGCTTATCCCATATTACAATGAAAACATCTCCTAGAGAGGTAATAAGTTAAAAGATATAGTCTATTTATTTTCACTTTTGTGGAAATATGTTTTTAAAGGTATATGAGATCATGTTCTGTTTGGTGTCACATAGACCTGAAATTTGGCCCTGAATCTACCAGTACTTTGATACATGTCTTTGAGCTAGCTACTCATTCTCTCTGTGCCTCAATTTTCTCATCTATGAAACATGATAATAATACTGGTAGATAAATGCTAACCTGTCCAAGTCTGTTCCCTTTCAAAGCAGTGGGTTGCCTTCAGTGCTCCGTGGAAATCAGTATGGGTCAGTGCCATATGTCAAGGTTTAGAGCCCAACAACTGCTGTCCCCTCCTCTATCCATCATGCCATGAGAGGGGCTGTGCTTCACCAACCAAGGATGCTAATGTGGTGAATCCTATCATCTTAGTACATTGCATCGACACAACTACAAAGTTTGGACCCCAGATTGCACCTGGGGAGAGTCTAGTACTCTCTCAAATCTTGAGCACAAAGCTTCTGGAAAATGGCTGAAGCTAAAATTTTTCCATGTCTTATTTCTGTTTGTATACTAGCCTCTAGTAATGGCAGCAGAGGGGCATTTCTAGTCATGCAGCTTATAATCAACAGTCCCTCTCCTGGGCCTGATATGTCTCTGTGCAGCTCTGAAATGTAGCAGGGGAAAGGCAAATACACACACCTACCTCTACTCCTGTCTCCATAACTTTTCCCCAAAGAAAGATGTTCCAGAAGTTTAGAACAAAATCTTAATTATCCAAAGTCACTTTCTTTAGTGTTTAGATTCATCAGATAATTGCTCAATTATCCACTTTGTTTTGTCTGTGTGGATATCTTGGCTCAAGTCCATTAACCAACTAATGTACACCAAAGATGAGAAAATTAGGAGATTGTGCCTATGTTGATATTTCTGTTCTCAACCCAATGGTTTGTCTGTATCACTGCTGTCTGCTATTCTCATTAGAAGTTATCAAATCAAAGTAATGTTTATTGTACCCAGCAAATGACTTGAAATAGGTTTACATTTACTGTTTGGCTGCCAGCTTGAAGAAGCATTGTTTCTATATTGAGGGAAGAAAGGTAGATGTCCCTTTTAATACTGGAAGACATTTTGGTTAAAAAAAACACCCTCATTTTCTGTTGGCAATATAAATATATGCTATACGTACCCAGAATAAATTGTATCTCAGGATTTGTTTCTCATCTGGAATTAATGATGCCATTCTTTCATCAAAATCACCTCTACCTACTTCCTGAGATGGTCTAGACAAGCAGAGGCCAGCACCAGTGCCTTTAGCTGACCAATTGGTGGCACCTCGTTTCTGTGTACTTCTATGCGAGGTAATGCATAAGATGACTTTTACTATCTAGCATTTCTTTTCCTTTCTGTGATTACAACTCTGGCTTGGCTAGGGTTGCCTAACCTGCTACATGGGAGAATTTTGTGCCTACTGTGGCACAAAAGATCATGGCCTTTGGAGTCAGAATCCACATTCTATCTTTTGCTAGTTAATTCACCATTGGCAAGTTATTTATCTTCTTTGATTATCATGTTCCTTATTTGTAAAATATAATGTCCATCACATTCTTTGAGGGTTAAGTGTGTTTTTGTACAAAGAGCAGCAAGCACAGTGCTTGACATTTTTTGGCACCCTATTATGGACATGGTCTTGCAGTAACGGATTTATTATTTGGATCCACAGGTGCCTAGCTTAATAATTACCTAAATTCCTTCTGTAATGCCTACTTCTGTTTCCTCAATTCTTGTCTCTTTAGCTACTGAATATTCTTTTTCTAGTTTAGTGCCTATATTGTATTTAGATACTGGATGAAGAGTTGGTTGGTTGGATAGATGGATAGATAGAAAAATAGAAGGATCTCTGACCAAACCCAGTTCAAAGTTGACTTCGAGGAAGAAGGATAGCAGCTAGAACTTCTGTCTAGGTTTTGGACAAAGCAGGACTTAAGGACAAAATTGTGTAGGCATCTTGGTGGTGTGGTAGTCTGTGTTAGAATTCATTAATATCTGTTCCTCTCCTTGAAATTGAACTTGCCCACATAACTTGATTTGATCAATGGAATGTGAGCAGAAATGACCTCTGTGACTACCAGGGAAAAACTTTAAGAGTCAATGCAAGCTTGACCACTCATTTATTAAAACACCTGACCCTCTGATCATGAAAGCATGAGTTGTGATGGTGTCTTTATCAGCTTGTATCTCTGAGTGACTACAATAATTGAAATCTCCTGCTAACCCATGATGGACATGTGGCGTGCATGAGAAATAAACTGTTGTTTTAAGCCACTGAGATTTTAAGGATGTTCCAATATTTCAGCATAACCTAGTATATCTTAAGAGATACATACCATGAATCCTCTGCTTCTAGTCGAAGGGCTCCAACAATTAACAATATGAAACCTCCTTACTGAACCCTAAACAGTAGGAAGGGGAGGTAGAGAGTAGAAAGGGTTAAGGCACAATAGGAGTAACAGGCTCAGAGAACATAAGGTTGTCTGCAGTTTTGTTTTAACAGATATTTTGGGTTAACTGTGCATTTTACGTCCCTTCCATTACCTTTTCTTCTCAAGAACTGTTAATAGCCACTGTGCCAGGTACCCTAGGACAAACCTGAAAAGCAGGCCAAAGGAGCAACTTTATATTACCATATGAGCAAATGGATTTGATGAGCCATGCTATGACCGCACAGAGCAACACAACACGGGCCATTTCATTCCCTTTAGGATACTTAAAAGTTGTAAGAAGGAAAGAATATAAACATAAGATAGTCTAAAGTCTTTATGTCTTAAATCGTGCCATAATTTTTTTATGTTTACTATTTTGCAATCAATAATAGAGGAATTTTATCATTCAGTGTCCCTAATGTAAAAAGAACAGCCGTAATTAGGTGCTATTGTTGTCACTTTTCTGGTTATAAGAATGGCATAGACATGTTAAGAGATTGGCCACGTCAGAGAGCTGGACTTTGGTTGAGCTTCTTTTTTCTCAGTTGCCTAAGGAGGATCTACTAGTGATAAATGGTCTGAAAGAAGTTCCAGTTCTTGTTGTACCCATGAAATATTAATAGTAAACTTAGAAACCATCATAAGTGATATGTGATTTATTTTTATTGATATGTAATTCATATACCATAAAATTCACCCTTTTACAGTTACAACTCAGTAGTTTTTACTATATTCACAAGGTTATGCAACTATCATCACTATATAATTACAGAACGTTTTCATCACCCCAAAAGAAACCCTGTCTTCATTAGCATTCACTTTCCATCGCCTCATCCCCACAGCACTAGTGACTACTAATCTTTCTGCCTGTACACATTTGCCTATAGTGAACATTTTATAAATATGGAACTATACATTATGTGGAATTTTGTCTTTGCTGTTTTTTTTTAACTTAGCAGAATGCTTTCAAGTGTGTCCATTTTGTAGCATGTATCAGTACTTAATTCCTTTTTATTGTCAAATATTAATTCATTGTGTGGGTATACCACATTTTATGCGTTCATCAACACTTGGGTCGTTTTCACTTTTTGGCTATTATGAATCATGCTGCCACGTATACTTGTGTATGCATTTTCGTGTGGATATATGTTTTTAATTCTCTTAAACTTATCTGGGAGTGGAATTCAGGATCATATGGTAATTATATGTTTACCTTTTTAGTAACTGGTAAACCATATTCCAAAGTGGCTTCACCATTTTACTTTCCTGCCAGCAATGAATGAGGATTCCAACTTTCCAGATACTCACTAACACTTATTATTTTCCTTCTTTTTGGTTATAGTCATTCTAGTGAAGAAATATCTTTGTGTGGTTCTGGTTTGCATTCCCCTAATTACTAATGATGTTCGACATCTTTTCACATGCTGATTGGCAATTTGTATATTTTCTTTGGCAAAATATCTCCTCAAATGTGTTGCCAAATTTTCAATTGTCTTATTTGTCTCTCTTTTTATTATTAACTTTTATGTATTATTTATATATCCTATATATTAGACCATTATCAGATATATGATTAGTAAATATTTTCTCTAATTTTTGGGTTACCTTTTCATTTTCTTCATGGTGTCCCTTAAAGCACAAAAGTTTTTAATTTTGATGAAGTCCAACTTAACCATTTTTTTATTTTGTTGGTTATGCTTCTGGTGTTCTATCAAAGAAAGCATTGCTTAATTCAAGGTCACAAATATTCATTCCAACATTTTCTTCTAAACGTCTTATAGTTTTAGCTCTTGCATTTAGATTTATGATCCATTTTCAGCTAATTTTTGTATATGATGTGATGTAGGGGTCCAGCTTCATTTTGTAGTTGTTTATTTTGTTTTGTTAAAGAGACTATTCTTTTTCCCACTAATTGCCTTGGCACCCCTGTTGCAAATCATTGACCATAAATGTTAGGGTTTATTTCTGAACTCAAAATTCTTTTCCAGTGATCTAGATATGTATCTTTATGGTGATATCAAACTATATGGATTACTGTGTCTGTAAATGTGGAAGTATGAGTCCTCCAATGTTGTTTATCAAAATTGCTTTGGTTATCTTGGGCCTCTGAATTTTCATGTGAATTTTAGTATCAGCTGGAATTTTGATGAGGATTACATTGAATCTGTAGATCAATTTCAGAAGTCTTATCATATTAAGAATATTGTTTCTTTCAATCTGTGAACATAGGATCTTTCCATTCATTTAGGACATTAATTTCCTTTATCCATGCCTTGTGGTTTTCAGTGTGCAAGAATTGCACTTGTTTGGTTAAATTTATAATGAAGTATATTGTTTTTGATACTGTTGTAAATTGAATTGTTTTCTTAACTTCCTTTTTGGATTACTTATTGATAATGTATAGAAGTGCAATTGATTTTTGTATATTGATTTTGTATTCTGCAACCTTGTTGAACTTGTTTATCAATATGAGTTTTGTTGCTGTTGTTGTAGATTCCTGCAAATAGATGTGACAGTACTTCTTTCTTTTCAATCTCTATGCTCTTTGTTTCTTTCCTTGTTTAATGTTTCCAGCTAGTGGCTCTAGTATCATGTTGAACATGGTGGTGAGAGTGGACATCCTTATCTTGTTGCTGATCTTCAAGGATAAGCTTTCAGTGTTTCACAATTAAGTAAGGTGTTGACTGTGGGTTTTCTGTAGATGCCCTTTAGCAAGGTAAGGATATTCCCATTCTATTTCTATTTTGTTGAGCATTTTTTAAAATCATTGAAATATGTTGGATTTTATAAAATCTTTTTCTTCATCTATTGAGAATATCATGTGGTTTATCATGTCCTTTATTCTATTAATATGATATATTACATTGATTTTCATATGGTAAACTAATGTTGTCTTCTTGGGATAAATTCTACTTGGTTACACTGTACCAACCTTTTTGTACATTGCTAGATTTGGTTTGATAGTATTTTGTTGAGAATTTTAGCATCTTATTTATGATGGGTATTGGTCTATTGTTTTCTTTTTGGGGGATGTTTTTGTTTGGTTTAGGTATCAGGATAATATTGATCTTGATATCAGTTGGTGTGTTTTCTTTCCAATTCTATTTTTGTAAGTGTGAAGGATTGCAGTTAATTTTTCTTTA
>NW_012155951.1:4003689-4014614 GCF_000956105.1 Propithecus coquereli | reverse complement strand
TGAAGAGTCCTCTTCTTCTGCTCTGTCCTCACATAGAAGGTTCTTAATCAGTCCCTTTGATTACTTGGCACTTTTTCATCATTGTTATGTATCCCTTGAGGTGGAGTGTCCAGAATTTAATGCTGTATTCCGGATGTAAAAGCATCATGGTTTTGTGAAAATAGAGGATAATTTTCCTTGTGTTGTGGAAAGGGGATTGCAGGCTATTTGAAAACGGTAATTCTGTGAAGAAAGAAGTTATAGGGTGGTAAGTTTGAAATCTTAGAACAGAAGGAATAAAAGGGTGTCCTGTATTTTCCCATGGACAGATGCCCCAAATAAAGACAAAATAACACAACTTCTTCCAAATTGTTTTGTGACAAAAGTACACATCTTTTTTGGGTGAGAAGTTTCTGCTGCCTACCAAAGTGTCCTTCTGGTGTCTGAGATCAGAAAATGGTTTGAAGTCTGCATCATTCATCTTAGCATTCTTTTTTGCATGACTTATGTTGCTCAGTAGCCAAATGGAAGATTAATCACAGAATTAGCATTTTCAAATCGCCAACAATCTCCTTTGCAGATGTGCAGTTATATTACTGAAGTCTGTTGTTTTGCCCTACATTTATTGTTAATAATTAATGTACATTTCTGGGTGAAATTATGTGCTATCACCATCTGGTTAGTTTAATAGAAATAGTCAAATCTAAAACACTTTATTAAATATGTTGGAAATAATCATCATCATTACTAAAATGTAGCAAGTATCATGTTTTTTCAATAAAAAATACCAGAAAATATAACAATTCACCATATGTCAGCTTAGTTACTGTTACCACCAACTCATTTTTTGAAAAACTCTCTCCTTTTATTTTGTAGTCAGCGTGGGAATTGTCAGAATGCAAAGTTCATAGATTAAAAGGTAGGCTATAAGCAGTCTATTGAATTTCCAGTAAAGAGCTTGGGTAATAAAAGTAAACTGTATGAGATAGGTGAAGAGAAATTATTTTCCACCTCCTCATATTAGTCTTCATATTGAATATCAAATGAAAAGTCTGGAGAGTAACAAGAATATAATTATTTGACATTTTTCTTCTTGGAACTGTCTAAGGAAAACAAATGGTGTGAGGTAAGTGTTCCTTTCTGAATTTGTAAAGTGCCAATATAATGAAGAAAACACCATTTAGCCATTATACAGTGTATTCTTCTTGATAAATTTTGCTCTGAAGATTGAAACATAGATCACTGCTGAATTTTTAATATCACCTTGTTAATGTTCTATTTATGTAATAGAATACTCAATCTTCATGTCAAAGAAGTACGGGTAAGCTGCCATGGTTTTCCCACCCAAGAGTCTATATTTCCCTCATCTTGGAGACTGAGATTCCTACAAATTGCTTTTTTTCATAATTTAAATAAGTAAAAACACATCTTTCCCATTTGTTCCCCACCGAGTCCAGCCAAGGGCAAAATCATAGGTTGCGTGATATCTCATTTTCCTTTGTGAGATGTCTGTTCCCACTTTCCCCCCAGGTGTATGTCTTGCCCTAAGTGGCTCCCAGATGATCTTTTCCAAGCTGTGAGTGGAGTTTATGTTGACTTTCCATTCTGTGGGGTTTTGCAGTGTAACACAGCTGAAAGAGGCTCTAAGTGGTCCATAAGCATGAATGAGGGACGCAGTTACGCAGTCTCATTTGTGTGATAAGAAATAAACACACTGCATAGTCCCTGCCCTTGAGAAAAATGAAATATAGTGAATTTTTATTAATAATCCTAGTTCTCATGTATTGAGCTCTAACTATGTCCTAGATGGTATTTTAAGCACTTTCCATGGATGATCTCTTTCTATCCTCATGACAATTCTGTGAGGAAGGCACCATCATTAACCCCATTTTACATATTGAGGGGATGAAACCTGGAGGGATGAATTTATTTGACTAAATTCACATAACTGATAGGTGGTGAACCTGGGATCTGAACTTAGAAAGACCCACTTCAGTGGTGTGATTCTTAACCTTGCTTGTACATTAAAATCACCTGAACAATTTCAAAAAATTGCCTATGACCAGATTTTTTTCCCCTGAGATGCTAATTAATTTGGGGTGGGGTCTGAGGATCAGTGAGTTTAAAAATGTTTTTAGGTGATTCTATCACATGATCAAGGGTGAGGACTCAGGCTCCAGGGGCTACGCTCAGGGGAAATTGACTTGGATCCAGAATCAACAGACAACAGAGAGCAGAGTCATCTACAATATACAAGGTGCAGCTGTATGAGCTTCATGTGAATGACCTGCTCTCTTCCTCACCACAACCCATGAATGGAGAGAGACATCATTACGTTTTACAGATGAAGAGACTCAATGTAGAGATTAACCGGCCTAAGATTTTCTAGCTAATAAGTAGCAAACCTTTGACGTGAACAGAATTCTTTTAACTTTCAAATCCAGGACTTTTTAAAGAATACCACAGTGCATATAAATTAACAAATATGTATTGTGTATCTTGTATGTTAAGGGTAATGTGCTAACTGCTGTGATGGAAATATATGAAATTACAGTAAATAATATCGAAGTTATATTATTAGGTGCTAAATTGTGTAGTGCTGACCAGCCTGCAGAGGGGTTTAAAAGAACAATCAGTGGTGATACTACTCTCAGGGAAAGTTTGGTCATAGGATAGGTAACTCAGAGAAAAGAAAAGGAAATGTTTACTTACAAAGAGAGTCAGACTTCAGAACTAGCTCACCAAATTTCTCTCTCTCTCTCTCTCTCTTTCTCTCTCTCTCTCTCTCTCTCACACACACACACACACGCACACATTTAAAAGAAAAAAACATGCAAAATTAATCATGACTCCCACACTACATTGGAGTGATGGTAAAAATCAGCAATTTCCAGACGTCATGATTATCATGTTCACAAAAGTCCTGACTTACCTTTACACATCAGCTTTGGAAGAGCAGAATTTTTTTTTTTTTGTAGAAAGTCATGCTTATGGAAAATGCTAAAGATTTCATTTAATTTGTGGGCAATAAATAGAGGACTTTTTTTTCCCTGACTGTGGTATGTGTAGTACTAAGCCCAGTAGAATACAGGGCAGCATGTCAGATTTTGCTTCATGAGTGTGATAGGATTTTTTTCCCTGGGCCTTAATATTTAGAGATGAAATTTAAGCCCCAGTGCCACTCAATTTATAGGTCTTCTTGAGCTGGATAACTCTCTACTTTTCCTCAAGTTTTAGCACTGATATCCTGACTAATAGTTTGAGCCCCAAATCCTGGGGCTCTTTGCAGTGTTAACCATAAAGTAGACATGTTTTCTTTAGGTTTAAAATGGATACTTATTTAATGCAATTGCCATTCATTTATTCATTCATTCAAACATGACCATTTTTATTATGCATCTACTGTGCACCAGGCACTCTTCTAGGCATTGAGGATCAGTAATGAATAAAATAAATTTCTTGCTTATGTGGAATTTGCCCTCCAGTGGGGTTGATGAGGAAAGACAGATAAATATTAGGCAGTAAGTTGGATGATGGCAAGTGCTGTGGAGATAAATACAGCAGAAAAATGATTATATCAAGAACACTGAATGAGGAGATGCTATTTTGGGGGGAAGATTAGTGGAGAAATGAAGGGAAGAGAAGATGAACCATTGGTATATCTGGAAGAAAAATTTTTTTGACCAGGAAAATAGAAAGAAAAAGGTTTTGAGGCAGGAGTGGACTTAGTACCTTTGAAAAATAGCAGAAAACTCAGGGTGGCTAAAGCAAAGTGAAGAGGGAAAGGTCAGAAGGTGCGCCCAGTGAGGCAGCAAGGAGCTCACTTATGTAGAGCTTTATAGGTCATGGGAAGACTTGCCTTCTACTCTGGTGAAATGGGGAACCAGTAGAAGAGTTTGAGTAGAAAGCAGTTATGATCAGACTGAAGTTTTTTTTTTTAAAATTTGAATTTCTATAAGTAAAAGTAGGAAGAGCAATTAAAAAGCTATTGCAACGTTCTTGTTTGGACTGAAGTGTAGTTGGAGGCAGAAAAATTGTTACACTCTGTTTCTATTTTAAAAAGTGGAGACAAGGGAATTTTCTTTTGGGTTGGATGTAAGTTAGGTGTTCAAGAGAGGAATTGAAGTTAACTTTAGGTTTTTAGACCTGAGCACATGGAAAAATGCAATAATCATTTATAGAGATGGAGCAGGAAGCAGGAGGAACAGGTTTGGAGTAAAATCAAATCACTGTACACAGGTTACAGTCCAGTGCCTATTACACATCCAACTGTAGATGAAGAGAAGGCAGTTGGTTATAAGATTATGGAGGTTAGTGGAAAGATGTGCAATGGAAGCCAACAGCATTTAGATAATATTCAAAACCACAAGGTTGGATGAAACCACTCAGGGCATGTATGTAGACAATGAAAATATCCAAAGTTTTAGCATAAAGCAGCCCACTGTTCACAGTTTGGTAAAATGAAGAGAAACTAGAAAAGGAGTAGCAGGAGAAGAACCAACCAGTATGCTAAGACAGCAGTCCCCAACCTTTTTGGCACCAGGGACTTTATTCATGGAAGACAATTTTTCCATGGACTGGGGTAGAGGGTGGTGGAGCTCAAGTGGTGATGCAAGCAATGAGGAGCGGCTGTAAATACAGATGAAGCTTCAAAGCTTTGCTTGCTTTCCCACCGCTCATCTCCTGCTGTGTGGCCTGGTTCCTAAAATTCATGGAAGACAATTTTTCCATGAACCAGGGTTGGGGCGGTCACTCAGGCTGTGGTGTGGCCTGGTCCCTAACAGTCCATAGACCAGTACCAACCAATCCATGGCCCAGGAGTTGGGGACCGCAGTGCTAGGAGATGAAATAAGAGCATTGTTCCAAAGGACAAAAGAAGGAAGGGGTGCATGAAAGAGGGAGTGATTAGTTGTTTCTACTAATGCTACTGCTAGGAGGGGTCAGATGAAGGCTCAAAGTGTGATCCTTGACTTTAGCAATGCAGAGGTCATTGTTGACTTTAACAAGTTATTTCAGTGGGTTTATTAAAGGTTTCCAAAGTTGAATTCTTACTTGCAAAGATATACATGTGACTCTCTTAGACAAGTGAATGAAACAGAGATCCTTTATAGATCTTTCATTCCTTGAATTCTACTGATGAATCTTCTGGTAACTTTCATCTGGGATTTGGTTTGTGAGTTTAATAAGACAGATGAACTAATTTCCTCAAATATGGAAAACTTTTCAAATGGACAATGTTAAATACAACATGTTGAAAAGAGAAGAGGTAGTCGTCCTCTTGTTTGGTCTGTGTTACTTCAAACAACGAATTGAACTGCATGTTTGCCCACCATGATCCAGGTAGACATCACCCAGACACAAATTGAAGGCCTGAGAAACAGAGTTGTGAATCTAAAGATTTGAAATGAACCAAATTTGTTCTTAATACTTGGATAAAAGGGAGAGAAACTATCTGAAAGGTCATCATTACAGAGCTCTCTGGGAGTTTTCCCACATGCATGATTAAGTTCTGAACACTTTGATTATGAGGATGGACAAAGTTGCCAAAGTTGGCCAAATGCAATGTGTGTATCAGTGGGCCTCATGAGCAACTGGAGCATCCATTAAAGCAAATGCTGTCATGGTGGGTTGGGGATGCATTTTTGGTGGGAGGTAAGTCTGTGTGATTCCATATTCTGTGCTCCTGACATTAGAGTATCTTGCCTTTCTGTGTGCACAGGGAATAAATGTCAAATAAATGCTTTGTCTTAAACCATATGAACTAAACTTGCAAACTTCTGCTATTTATTTTTATTTTCCTTTGATTTGGCATCTGTCTCCACTCTATTCTCTCTTCCCACACCTAAGGATGACCCTGTCTGCCTCACATCTTTACAAAGGCAGCCATTACTGTTCATTTGATGTACGTTTCTTTCATTCCAGAATCTTCACGTTAGAAGGAGGCATTTAACTTTTCTTGACCTTACTTTCAGCTTTTTAAAATAGAAGTTTGGATTAGCTGATCTATATAATCTTTTCGGGTACTGCAAAAAATTATACATTTTATGGGTATATGTTAATAAACACGAAATCATGCTATTAGATATGAAGAGCGACTTGAAGTGCTTTTTTTTTCCCCATAAGGGCAGGAATAGCTCTATGATAGTGCTCAGTCACATTAGAAAAGAAGGAGAAAAGGTTACACAGTATCTCATAATCCTGAGATGTGGTGTGTAATTATCCATTTGCAAAAGGCTTTCTTTATGTTCTGTTTCACTGGGAAAGTTAGAGCAAAGTGAAAATAAAGTTCTGCAATTATGAAATCTGCTCACTTGGCTCTTTCAGCTCTTCAAAGTAAATTCTGTGTTAATAGAGAAAAGTTAGTTAGTGTAACAGATCCCTAATTTGTTACCATTGTAATTATTTTTTTTCAGACCCATTAACATTTGTGAATGAATTTAATGCTCAGGAAAATGACGATCTCAGCCATGGTCTGATCCAGGCATGGCACCAGCCTGCTGGGAGAAGAACCTTTTAAATTGCTTCCAATATACCTAATTTTCACTTAAAGAGTGTCCTCCTTTCTATCTTTGGAGATTTGCTTGCCTGGTATTAAATGCTCTGGTTATCACCAAGTAATCATTTGTTCATTCATTCATTCAATATTTATTAAGCACTATGTGAACGTTGTGTGCTAAGCCCTAAGGACGATACAGGACACAAGTCAGACCTTTTAATTATATGGGGAAAACAGACATTTAAATAAATTACTATAAAGTGTGGTACATATAGGACAAAGGAAATAGATGTTATGGAAACAGGGTCTGTACTTAGCCTAGGGGTCAAGGAAACTCTGGAGGAAGTGAGGTTTAAGCTTAAATCTAAAGATGAATTGGAGCTAACCATGGGAAGTGTGTCTGCATGTCTGTGTGACTTTGTGTGGGAAGAGTGCAATAGGGATTCAGATAGGGAAACATCATATACAAAGGGAAGAAAACACAATAATAACAAGGAATCAAGCAGAGCCCACTATTAATGGAATAGATGGGAGAGTGTCAGGGGAAAGTAAATTGGTGGGAGATTAGATTGGGGAAGTCAGTAGGAGAAAAATGGGAAAAGTCTTTGTAACCTGTTAAGCAGTTTTGTACTTAATACTAAAAGGAATGGTGAGAAGAAAGATACAATTAGATGTGAATTAAGTAATGATTCTTTAAGTTTCAGTGTATGTATTGGATTGGAGGGGGGGAAGCCAGGCAGCTGAGAGAGTACATTCATGCAGGATGCAGGAGAGAGGTAATGGTGTCTTGAACTAGGTCATTGGCACCGAGTCCTGAGGTTTTAGAGCTATTTAAGAGAGAAAACCACTCAGAATTGATTGGATGTAAAAAGTGAAGGAAAGAGAAAAGTAAAGGATGGCTCTCAGGATTCTGGCTTGAGTGACAGGGCAGGGGGTGTGGGTTCTGGTTTTCCAGTTACTAAGATGGGCAACTGAGGAGTCTTGCTGAGATGGGGAACTCAGGAGGAGGATCAGGGATGGAAGGTGCAGAAGGGTGGGAGTGATGAATTCAGTTTTGGATTTTTGAGACTAAGGAGAGCATGGAACGTCCAGGTGCTAATGCCAACAAGCAGGTGGATGTATGAGTCTGGAACCAAGGAGCTAAATCTGGAGGAGATTTGGCAGTCATTTGTATGTAGATGCTCTAAGCCTTTGAGACTTTGTGATTGCCCCTCTATTATACAACTCATCTTACTTTGAATTGTAGACATCTCTGCATACTTCTCATCCCCCTACTCTAGAGAGAGTTCCTTAAGGACAGAAACTACATTACCTATTTTTTGTCACCCCTACAGCATTTAGCTCAGTGCCATGCACTGGGACCTTACTCAACAATTGCTTGCTAAATGGAGCTGTCATCTAAGATCTTCCTTTTCCAGCTGTCATGGCCACGGCCCACTGAGCCCTGTATCTTGGTTCTTCTTCCTGTGCTGAAGAGGGACTCCTCTCCCCTTCCCTAGTTTTAACCCTCGTTTCTTCTAAGGGTCTAGCTAGTCCTTCGTAGTCTAGAGAAGACTGCATAATGTACAAAAGGACACTAAACTGGAGGTGAGGAGATGTGTGGAACAGCATCAGTTTACATTTCCCCTGAATTGGGCACTCGTGGACAAGTCACATTATTTTTCTGGGCCCCAGCTTACCCATCTATAAAAGAAATGGTCTCAGCCGGGAGTGGTGGTTCACGCCTGTAATCCTAGCTCTCTGGGAGGCTGAGGCGGGTGGATTGTTTGAGCTCAGGAGTTGGAAACCATCCTGAGCAAGAGCGAGACCCTGTCTCTACTAAAAATAGAAAGAAATTAATTGGACAACCAAAAATATATAGAAAAAATTAGCCAGGCATGGTGGCGCATGCCTGTAGTCCCAGCTACTCGGGAGGCTGAGGCAGGAGGATCGCTTGAGCCCAGGAGTTTGAGGTTGCTGTGAGCTAGGCTGACGCCACGGCACTCACTCTAGCCAGGGCAACAAAGTGAGACTCTGTCTCAAAAAAAAAAAAAAGAAATGGTCTCTAAGATCTCTTCTAACTCTAATAAAGTCCAATTCAAGTTTTTCCTCTTTTCATCTAATTTATCTTTTAAAAATTCTCTTTTGTTCTGAACTGTGTATATTGGCACTTATATTCTAAAAATATAGTTATTGTATTTAGATATGTTATGAATTTTCTCTGCTCTAATTAGAAGGCTCCTAGAGAGTTGTATTTTTTGGTTCTCAATATAGGGCACTGATAAACATAAGACGATGCTCAGTCAATACTGTTGAATGCAATTAGATAGGAGCAAAAGCATCGCCAATATGAGTTTAGTCACTCTAGTGACTTGCCACACTGTTGCCGTGCACAGCCCCAACTCAGCAAGGTGCTGTGAGATCAGAGTTAAATTCCGTTATTTTTCTCAGACTTGCTTAAAGACATGTTAGATGTTAATCTTCCTGGGATACTATATGGAGATTTCTCTAAGATTTTTTTTTTTTCCTAAGCAGTGAAAAACTTTTCTTCAAACAATAATACCATATCACATCTCACAAAATACTTAAAAATTAAATGAGAGTGGATTGTATAGTAATGCTGGAATCTGGAGCCCTTTTACATAGTTTCCTCTTTGTGCCCCTTCTTTCTGAACATTTGGGCAGAATTCTTAGATTTCTGGAAAGATAAGGTGGTCTTTGAATTTCTAACTTTTTAACTCTATGATTCTCATTGCCAATGGACTGTACAGACCTCTGTTTCTCTTGTATCCAGGCTTATACTGTGGGACTTTTAGAGATGAAGAAAACATAGCCCCTACCATTGTTTAGAAGGATAATGTGACTCACATGCATGAGGCAACTAGAGGACTCCATATAATAGCACTGTATATTTTTCTTTTCGTGGAGGAGCTGAAGCAGGTAATCCTCACAGTCTCTTCCAGTTTTCACATTCTGTGATTGTAAGTGTTAATGATGTGGCCATGTACGTTAAGTGTTTTGAGCTTAGGAGTAAAGCACTATATAAATTCAAGGACCATTACGCGCATAATCACAGCTGCTAAGCAGGGACAAATTCCCTATTTGCATGATATCCTCAAGAAATCCCAAGGGAAACACTGTTTAAGACCAAAACACTATTACCTATTTCTTTCTTAAAAGAAAGAAGAATAGAAGGAAGGAAAGAAAGAAAGAGAGTAAGGTAAGCCCCATCTGCTCCACAAGCTCTTCCTTAACACGCTGCTGCAGGTAAATCATTCATTTGTCATTTAGGAAAATATCCCAAATAATATTCTCCCCTGATTCAAATAAAACTTCCAATGCCAAGCCGTGCTGGTTGCCAGAAGTGTGTCTGGGTTAATTGCACACCTGCATTTATTTCAAGTAAATTGCATGGTGCCCCCCTCTCTGTGCCCCTCACAAAGCAGGAGCCCACCTGTCTGGAGGCTCTTTGGGCAATGAAGGGCTGCAGGAAAAAAATTAGTCATCCTCTTTTCTTCCCTGTGACTTTTTTGACCTTGAGACTTCTAATGGCATCTCAGACAAAATGAACATAATCTAATGGACAGCGGGGAAGAGGGAACGGCTGGGTACATCTGTCGTATTACTGGGCTGTCTGAACAGTCAATGAAGCAGGGCCAAACCATAAGAGGCCTGTTCAGTTTAGCTCCAGGGTCTGCAGAGAAGGAGCACAATCATTTATCTTTATTTACTGAACTCTGCTTTCTGTTTAAGGAAAAAAAAAATTGACAGGTTGACAAAAACCCGCGTTGGCGCTGCCCGCTGCCTGGAGATAAATGCTATTTGTGCTCTGGAGAGTCAAGGACAGCTCACGATGCCCTTTAGCTGGTTTCAGTAGGTGCCTATTATGTGGAAACAAAAATGCCAAGGCACTTGGATTCTCTTTCCCTACCAACATCTCCACATTTTCCTGCAGAAGGATTCCTGTAGATGGATCCATGAGAAGGAAGTCGAGCAAAGAAGGAGAGGAAGAATTCCCCAAGTAAACAAACAAAATTGGAGGAACTCAGACAAGAGAATCTGGATACAAAGACAACTGGGACATGCTGAATATTCCATAGTTTTCTTTATGATGAGAGATCTACCTGTGGTATCCATAACATACTCCCTCTTGCACCAATGAGAGAAAGACACACACAATGCATATTTCAGCTGCAGAAACTACTTTTCCTCTGAGCAGTAGAGCAGGAATTCATAAATAGGATTTTACAGTCCTCTCCACCTGTGTCTCTTCCTCACTGGGTCATATCACTCATCCTTTCAGTGAGCTTACCACACTTTTCTTAGAATAGACATCACCAAAGTGGGATTCCTGCCCCACAGGGAAAGCATAAGACTCTTAACTGGGAGGGAGGAAAATATGAGAGGTCCTTTCTTTCTTTCTTTCTTTCTTTCTTTCTTTCTTTCTTTCTTTCTTTCTTTCTTTCTTTCT
>NW_012155951.1:4001352-4003639 GCF_000956105.1 Propithecus coquereli | reverse complement strand
GGTACTGCAAAAAATTATACATTTTATGGGTATATGTTAATAAACACGAAATCATGCTATTAGATATGAAGAGCGACTTGAAGTGCTTTTTTTTTCCCCATAAGGGCAGGAATAGCTCTATGATAGTGCTCAGTCACATTAGAAAAGAAGGAGAAAAGGTTACACAGTATCTCATAATCCTGAGATGTGGTGTGTAATTATCCATTTGCAAAAGGCTTTCTTTATGTTCTGTTTCACTGGGAAAGTTAGAGCAAAGTGAAAATAAAGTTCTGCAATTATGAAATCTGCTCACTTGGCTCTTTCAGCTCTTCAAAGTAAATTCTGTGTTAATAGAGAAAAGTTAGTTAGTGTAACAGATCCCTAATTTGTTACCATTGTAATTATTTTTTTTCAGACCCATTAACATTTGTGAATGAATTTAATGCTCAGGAAAATGACGACCTCAGCCATGGTCTGATCCAGGCATGGCACCAGCCTGCTGGGAGAAGAACCTTTTAAATTGCTTCCAATATACCTAATTTTCACTTAAAGAGTGTCCTCCTTTCTATCTTTGGAGATTTGCTTGCCTGGTATTAAATGCTCTGGTTATCACCAAGTAATCATTTGTTCATTCATTCATTCAATATTTATTAAGCACTATGTGAACGTTGTGTGCTAAGCCCTAAGGACGATACAAGACACAAGTCAGACCTTTTAATTATATGGGGAAAACAGACATTTAAATAAATTACTATAAAGTGTGGTACATATAGGACAAAGGAAATAGATGTTATGGAAACAGGGTCTGTACTTAGCCTAGGGGTCAAGGAAACTCTGGAGGAAGTGAGGTTTAAGCTTAAATCTAAAGATGAATTGGAGCTAACCATGGGAAGTGTGTCTGCATGTCTGTGTGACTTTGTGTGGGAAGAGTGCAATAGGGATTCAGATAGGGAAACATCATATACAAAGGGAAGAAAACACAATAATAACAAGGAATCAAGCAGAGCCCACTATTAATGGAATAGATGGGAGAGTGTCAGGGGAAAGTAAATTGGTGGGAGATTAGATTGGGGAAGTCAGTAGGAGAAAAATGGGAAAAGTCTTTGTAACCTGTTAAGCAGTTTTGTACTTAATACTAAAAGGAATGGTGAGAAGAAAGATACAATTAGATGTGAATTAAGTAATGATTCTTTAAGTTTCAGTGTATGTATTGGATTGGAGGGGGGGAAGCCAGGCAGCTGAGAGAGTACATTCATGCAGGATGCAGGAGAGAGGTAATGGTGTCTTGAACTAGGTCATTGGCACCGAGTCCTGAGGTTTTAGAGCTATTTAAGAGAGAAAACCACTCAGAATTGATTGGATGTAAAAAGTGAAGGAAAGAGAAAAGTAAAGGATGGCTCTCAGGATTCTGGCTTGAGTGACAGGGCAGGGGGTGTGGGTTCTGGTTTTCCAGTTACTAAGATGGGCAACTGAGGAGTCTTGCTGAGATGGGGAACTCAGGAGGAGGATCAGGGATGGAAGGTGCAGAAGGGTGGGAGTGATGAATTCAGTTTTGGATTTTTGAGACTAAGGAGAGCATGGAACGTCCAGGTGCTAATGCCAACAAGCAGGTGGATGTATGAGTCTGGAACCAAGGAGCTAAATCTGGAGGAGATTTGGCAGTCATTTGTATGTAGATGCTCTAAGCCTTTGAGACTTTGTGATTGCCCCTCTATTATACAACTCATCTTACTTTGAATTGTAGACATCTCTGCATACTTCTCATCCCCCTACTCTAGAGAGAGTTCCTTAAGGACAGAAACTACATTACCTATTTTTTGTCACCCCTACAGCATTTAGCTCAGTGCCATGCACTGGGACCTTACTCAACAATTGCTTGCTAAATGGAGCTGTCATCTAAGATCTTCCTTTTCCAGCTGTCATGGCCACGGCCCACTGAGCCCTGTATCTTGGTTCTTCTTCCTGTGCTGAAGAGGGACTCCTCTCCCCTTCCCTAGTTTTAACCCTCGTTTCTTCTAAGGGTCTAGCTAGTCCTTCGTAGTCTAGAGAAGACTGCATAATGTACAAAAGGACACTAAACTGGAGGTGAGGAGATGTGTGGAACAGCATCAGTTTACATTTCCCCTGAATTGGGCACTCGTGGACAAGTCACATTATTTTTCTGGGCCCCAGCTTACCCATCTATAAAAGAAATGGTCTCAGCCGGGAGTGGTGGTTCACGCCTGTAATCCTAGCTCTCTGGGAGGCTGAGGCGGGTGGATTGTTTGAGCTCAGGAGTTGGAAACCATCCTGAGCAAGAGCGAGACCC
>NW_012155951.1:3994982-3998586 GCF_000956105.1 Propithecus coquereli | reverse complement strand
ATAAATATAAAAGAGAATATATGTACACAAAAACTTTTTACAGTTTGGAAGCACAATAAAACGAATGTGAAACCATCTTGGAGTTTTAGGAATGTGTTATGACCATTGAGGTTAATCCAGCAGGGTAATTGCCTAGACTGAAAATGCCCTACAGAAGATGTTTGTGGAGATGATTTTCCAGAAATTCTGGAAAAGTCACCAATTTGTCTCCCTTAGTTCTTGAAATGAATAATGGTACACATTGCAACTGGTATAACATCACTCTTTTTTTTTTCTCTGCTCAAGTAATTTATGTATATTTTAGCATTATCAGTAGTATATTTGGGGGATAATTTCTGCACTTGTCACTTGTCTCATGCCATTTACATAAGCACCACCAAGTCCCTTGAGGGCAGGGGGTGATGTTGGGGACCGAGTGCGGAAAATGTCGAAAAGACTTTGGGGCTTGGGGTTTGCTGCATTTGTGCCTAGGAGAGTGTCTTAGGAGAGTAGCAGAGACTCTGCGTGCCCTGCTTTGGGGCACTGAAAAGGACAGACCAAAAGTAGATCCATCCCTTTCCATCCTCTTGATTAGCTTTGCTGTTCTACATTCTAAGTGTCTGCTTTAACTACAACAAAAAGGGCACAGATGTGTGCCTGTAAGAGTTTTAACATTATAGGCTTAAATCGAGGCCTGAACAAGGGTGGAGTCCCAGCAGTCGGAGTCAGGCTGGGTGCTGGACAGCTCACTGCAGAGCTGCTGCGCTGCAGCGCTGTTGGAGGCTGGGACGAATGGAGGGTGAGTTTCTAAGAGCGCCAGAGGCTGGGTAAAAAGCTTGAAGAGAAGCTGGGAGGGATCCCATGGACACATAACCATGATTTCGATCTCATTACATGGGTGCAAATGAACCAGACATCAACACACGGGCAGAATGAGAAGAGGTCGCCAAGAGGGCATGAGTGTAAGCAGGTTAAATGGTAGTGACCCAGAATCTGAGTTAGGCTGGGTTTGCTACAACTGATCCTTGAATTCCCAGTGTTGGGACTTGGGGAAGTAGGCTGGTCCGTTCTGCTGAGACAAAGCTGGCCGCTGCAGAGGCCAGTAGGGTGGGGAAGCCACTTTAAAAGTTTGTGACCTATGCTGTCTGCTGGTGTATATCACTGTTGTTATGCCAGGTTTTGTCATGTTTAGGAAACTCACTTTGACTGATGCAGCAGATGGAGTCACCAGAACCTGACACTGCAGACCACAGCCATTGGAGAAGTGAAGAAACCATTTTATGAACATAGACTTGAGGGCTGTAAATGTCAAAAAAAACAAAAACAAAAACAAAACCCCATAAGCCTGACTTCCCTTGCTCTGAGCTGTTTGCTAAAATTGTAGACTAATATTTTCTACCCCCTGAGGAAATAAATAATCACCAGGATTTTTTAATTGTGTTAACTACGAAAACAATAAATTTGTTATAAAGAGTGTAGCTATATTTTTCATCCATTTACTTAATGGTTTATGTAAATAAAAAACAATTTGGGGGCACAGTGATGAGTATTTTCTGAAAATGCCTCAACTAATTATTGTTTTCTATTCACTTTGTTATAATTGAATAATTCAACTCATAGCTGTTAAGAATAATTATTTTGAGATATTAAACATAATCACCATTTTCTTCCTTGATGTTTATTTCTTATATTATTTATATAGTTATTGTGCACTAGTATCTATGAATTGTTATATACTTTTTATCCATTAAAATCAGTTCATGATATGAGTTTTTGTTTCCATTTGATTTAATGAGCACAGAACATTTAACTCCATGCATATTATGGTGCTGGGTGCTAGAATGGAAGGTGTAGGCATTGTGGACTATCTAACACAATGCCCTAGGGCATGTTTTGGTATAAAAAATAAACCCCAATATCTCAGGACTTAACACAATAACAGGTACTCCTTTTTCATTTCAGAGTCCAATGTAGATCCTGGCACTTTTTCTTGGAGACTACCCTCTAGTACTGAGTTGTGTGTCCAAGGTCCTTCCATCTCAAGATTCTGCCATTTTCTATTACAAGCCCTTCAAGGTCCCTGCGGAGGGAATGAGAGCTAGAGGACTGCATAGGATAAATTTTGGATGTAGACCTAGAGGTGGCATCACTGCTTGGGTGGACATTCCATTACCTAGAACCTAATCACCTTTCCAAAACCCACTACTAACTTTAAGTCTTCCCACCTCTTCCTCTAGTACAATAAGCTCATTAGTATGTGATCTGACTTCCGTGTTAATAGCTCTACCAAGAGTTTTTCTACCACATTATATGCATAGCCATCTTTCCAACTTCTTTTTTTTCAACCCCATGAGTTTTATTGCCTCTCATTCCCACTTGATATGTCAGTATCACATATATTAGGTGATCGTTACAGTGGCACCCAACTGTAAGGTATCCATGTCTGTACTACTCAGTATAGCTATGCTATAATTCAGTAACAAACAAACCCTAGAATTAGATAGCAGGAATGAGAAAGAGTTAAAACTAGAAATGTCTGCAGGATCCAGAATGCAGGGAAGTTAAAAAAAAAATGATGTGATTTAGCAGGGGCATGCAGGCATGAAACAAGGAGAAACAGAGGCATAGTAACCATTCAGGAGAAAATTGTCATATCCTGAAAAGGACAGCAAGGGTCTAAACAAAGGCTGTGTGGAAAAAGCAGGAAAAAAAGGGAGGCATCTGAAAGTATCCTGAAGAAAGAACATCTGGCTTTGTAGAAAAGTAGTCAATCAAAGTCAAAGGCACAGGTCCTCGTTCCAATTACTCAATTTTCTCACTGTTTAATTTCCTTTACCCTCTGAAGCCTGGCTCTAAGACTTTAAGACTGTGGTTCCCAGCCCCCAGGCTGTGGACCAGTACTGGTCCGCGGTCTGTTGGGAACAAGGGCCACACAGCAAGGAGTGAGAGGCCAAGCGGGTGAGCGATGGAAGCTTCATCTGTATTTACAGATGCTCCTCATTGCTCACGTCACCGCGTAAGCTCCACCTCCTGTCAGATCAGCAGCGGCATTATATTCTCATAGGAGCACGAACCCTACTGTAAACTGCGCATGCGAGGGATCTAGGTCTGTGGAAAAATTATCTTCCATGAATCCAGTTCCTGGTGCCAAAAAAGTCCAGACTGGTGCTTTAAGAAATCTGACCTATAGATTTCTTTTTTTTTTCATTCCAGGGTATTGTGAGGGTACAAACATTATGGTTACACTTTATGTCTTTGCCTCACCCAAGTGAGGGTTAAAGGCATGCCCTTCCCCCCTTACAGTGCTCCTCGTGTCCCTTAGTTGTGGATTTACAACCCCCCTCATCCCCCTAATCCCTAGAGAGTATTTCTGCCATGCGATCACCCTAGTGTTGATCGGTTCGTACCAATTTGATGACGAGTACAAGTGGAGCCCGTTCTTCTGCTCTTGTGGTGCCTCGCTTTAGATAATGGGCTTAAGTTTAATCCAGGAAAGTGTAAGAGGTGCTAGATCACTCTCGTTTCTTGTGATTGAGTAATATTCCATTGTAAACATATACCAAATTTTAATAATCCACTCATGGATTGACGGGCACTTGGGTTGTTTCCACATCCTTGCAATAGC
>NW_012155951.1:3986326-3992867 GCF_000956105.1 Propithecus coquereli | reverse complement strand
TTTAGGAAATATTTCGTTATTCCCACCATAGCTTAGTACCACAGAGCACTAAGTTAAGAGTCTAGTGATTTTTGAGAATAAGAATATAGGATGTTAAGAGAGAAGATACAGGGCTTGAGCATGAGAAAGTAAGCTTATTTTGCAGGCATCTCTGGTTTTCTCATTGATACACAAGACTTCTTGGACGTGTCTTGAAGGCAGATCTTGCCCAGGCTGCTTTCTGAGCTCTCAAATGAGGTTAAAAACTTCTTTTTTCCTCCATGGGAACTGAGAATTTATGTGGCAGAATTTTTACTTGGTAATTAATTTGGACCCCAACAGCGTGGAGATGGTGAGAAAGGGACCCTATTAAGACTTGATACTAAGTTAATAGCAGGTGACAGTGACTTCATCAAAACCCCTGTGCAAAACATCAAGTAGATGGAAATTTCAGTTCTGCTACATTACTCAGCTGAGTATCATCAGACCTGCTTACAAGGGTCATAAAGATTATTTGTACATTAAAGAAGGGCCTGTCCATCAAGCTCAGTATGAAAGAGAAGCAGGAAAATTACCATTTCATCAAACACAAAAAATATCGGTGCAATTCTACTAACGGAACTGCTAACACTTTGGAAAATTCTCACTGGCTATTTTTCATTATTTCTTTAGACACGCAAATACACACACACACGCACACACACACACACACACACACATTCTTGCCAGAAAGGTGAGTGAGGGAGAGTTAGAACAGATATTAGCATTTCCATCTCTTCCACGAAAAACTACCACAGAGAGGAGAGGGTGGGAAGGGCAGCAAGGAAGATGACCACTGTGATTTAGACAAAAATTTCTAGCTAAATTGGTGGCAAGGGTCACCTGATGAAATGGAAGCTTGGTAAGGCTAGGACAAATATAAAGAAAAATCACTGCATCTATGGAATATTAACCCCTCTGAATCATTGCTATGTAAGGTCATCATGTATAGATCAGGGATCAGGAAAAAAAAACAGTAACAGAAAATATCTGAATAAAATTTTTACCAAATGACAACATTTTCCACTGTATAGAGTTCAAATAGAAAAGGGTGATTCAATTAAGTATTCAGGATGTACAGGAATTTGGGAGGGCACAAGATACCCATTTCATTTTGAATGCTTTAAATAATTAGTTAGCTGGGAGAGGGGACCATCTTCTATTCACCACGGACTGAGCCTGCAATTTAGCAACACTTCTGTATCCCCTGAATAGGAAGCTCGGAAGTTCTGTGCAAGTGGTTTGCAACAGGAATGTGTTTGTTTCTTACCTCTGTCCCTTGTGCCTTCTATAAGCCAAAAGGATATTTCTGATTAATATGGTAATTAGATGGTTATTAAAAACAGTAATCATCCAGAAATTATTTGGTGTCATAAACATCCCATACAGAGAAAATATTCGAACATTTAGAAGTTGAACATTACAATTGGCTTCATATGCAAGAAGCCAAAGGGGACATAAAGAATTTTTAAGTTCCCAAGAAAGCATTCACATTAAGAGAAAGTTGTCTTCTTGATCAGGTCGGAAGTTAGTGCCACACATCCAATAGATTCCCCTTGTGGCCGGTAGCAATGAACCAATTTCTATTAATGAAGAGCTCATGTTTATGGCTAATATAGAAGAAAATGTACTGAAGGGGGGAGTTCAGCCTTTCATCAGAGATAGCTTAATTCTGGTAATTTCCAATTTCCAAGCTTGTTTTAATTTGTTATCAAAGTAATCACTCATTCCGGCTGGAATCAGAAATAGCTTTTTGTCGTCTGTAGCCTGACAGATTATTCAGACGGAACCCCATTTTTTAAAGCTCACCTGCTCAGCATCTGTGATATGCTCACAAGTTCCAAGAGGTATAGTTTTCAGCATCAGAGCCAGACTGAAAAGAACTGAGGCTGCCTTTCTGCAGTTTTCTGAGCAAGGGAGTATATTTCATGACTCTAAATCCTGATTGCAACTCATATATAAACAGCAGAATATCATGGGGAGAAGGGATGAGAGGATGGGGTATCCACTGGACTTTATCCTCTGTGCCAACCTACTCTTACAAGCTTCCTTGTCCACCCTTACCATAGGGAATGTGTATCTGGATTTTGCTACAAACGTGAGACTACTTTTGCAGGATTGCCCTTGGCTTTATGAGTACTGGTCCATATTTCCTTTGATCCATAGTATACATTTATCCACAATATCCAGGAGAATGGTCAGCTCAGTGTGTTTGGCCAGCTGCACAGAAGCTCAGCAAATGATGCTGTGCAAATACTAACCACTATTTAGAAATCAAACTTTGAGGTGCATGTTGGATTGTGCAATTTACAAAGATGATTCCACCTCCAGAAACTTGGACATCACTTTGTATTATCAGGGATGAAGTAATGAAATAAAAGTTATTATTCAGTGCCCTACTTAGTTCTGAAAACATGGAGACAGAGAGAACACAGGAAGCATGTGGAAGTTAGTCTATGGGGAGAAAGTGGAAAGGCCTCAGGACCACTTCCACAGGAGAGGGAACTGCAGCCTTCTTGATTACACAGCTTGGTAAGGTTACAGCAAAGATTACGGTCCTGATTCATAGCCAGAGTTTTCTTTATGTCTGAAGAAAAATAATAGTTGAGATAAAAATGGCAAGAAAAGAGAAGACAAGGAATAGAAGTTTATTTGGGGTGTGGTGGGAACTAAAGGGGAAAAGAGAACTAAGGACGTACTTGTCTCAGAGACCTATTGTTCCTTCTCAAGGTTGTCATCTCTGTTGATGTCCTGGAAGCTCTCATTTTTTTTTAAAGCAAAATAGGACAGAGGATGGTCAGAATAAATTAAGCTGATTGCCACATTGTCACCAAAGTCACGACTTCAAGATATGCTTTCTGAATATATACAGAAACACTAGCAAACCCAAACCACAGTTCCCTCATTGTCACTGAGCAGCTTCCAGGGATGATAATGAAGAATTGTCTCCTCTTCATTGCTTTGGCTGATTTTTGAGTCTGTGGCGCCAAGAATCTGGATCTCCCAGAGCTAGGCAGTAGAAAAACAATACATTAGCATAAAATAATGGGCTCTCTGGTGCCCCGATTGCAATGGAGAAAGGGTTAACCCAGCTGGGGTTTTGTCTAGTGGGAACCTCCATCTATAATCTCTTATTTTTCTAGTCTGGGAAGAGGAGAAAGGAGCCTTGGGAGAGGAAAACACAGAGTGCCCTAATCTTATGATAAAAATAATATAATTCCTATACCTGCTATCTCTCCCCACCAGGTTTCTGCTCTCTCCGCAAAACACTATAATGCCCATAAATGTCGGTTAAAATAAAAATTTCTGTTCCATTAAACATATGAAAAATATGTTGCATTGAATACAGTTGGTTTGGGAAATGCATTTTTATCCCTCCTAACCAGCCATTCATACTAACTGCAGCTGCTACAGGTGGCCGTGTAGTGGGCTGGGGCTGGGTCCACAGCAGGGTGAGGCTTACTGTATCCACACCTCATCCAGTCTGAGCCATGTGGGTCTGCACACTAGATTGGCCCTGCTCAAGTTCTAAGGTACACAATCTGGCCAACCTACTAACCGGGTTTATGTTCTCTGGTGAAATGTACTCTGTTTTTGTTTGTATTTGGAGAAACCTGAACAGTGGTCTGTCCTAAGCTAGAGGGGGATTTCAGCAGCACTCTCTGAGATATCAAGATAAGTTTGTGTTGGTGTCTACTCCACTCGGCAACAGAATTGGTTATGATAACTCACTTCAGTGTAGGAGGTGATGTGGGAACATCAGTCCACCAACCATGTAGGAAATATTTCTTGTCTAACTAGCATCTTCCAAGCGCTGTCCAGAGCAGGCATGGCTCTGAGCTCAGGCGTTGTTCACATGCCAATAGTTTGGCCCATGTGACCTCCTTCATGAGGCAGTTATTATTCATTTCCCTCATTTTTATAGAAAGAAATCTAAGTCAGAAAAGATTCTTGGCTAGGGTCTTTTTTAATCTAATAAATGGTGCCTTTCCAGTCTAATTCCTGATCTTTCCCTTCTCCCTAGACATGGCCCTTCAGCCATGGAAGTCCACTAACATATTCTTCTGTCTCTCAGCCCCAAACCTGTGAATAAAGTGCTTCTGTCCATGGAACTCCTTTCCATATGCCTCCTCTTCCTCTTTCTTTAACTGCAATTCACTCTTCCAGATTCCTTTGTCAAAGACAAAGGATGAGGAAACTGATTTTATTCTGGCTGTTGCAATAGGGAAACCTTCCAGATGCAAAGATCAGAGTGTCTTGGCAGGGTGGTTTTGCCTTAGAGTTTCATAGAAAGGAGCAGACAAGGTATAGGTGGAATAATTTGCAATCAGAAGGCTCATTCAGTGAGCCAAACAGGAAACAGGTCTAATTTCTGGGGGACAATTTTCATCTCCGTTACTAATTCATGAGACAAAGAATGGAAGGTTGGAAGGTCAGTGTCTGGCCTTTCAGCAGATTCAGGCAAAAGGAGAAAGATCTGTGCTTGGCTTTGTCACAGGTAAACAAGGGCATCATCTGCAAATTGTACGGGGAGTTGTGAGAAGAGTGAACTGCAAAAATCTTTTCCAAGTCATGGGGGGAAAGGGTGGTTCTTTGATTTCCCATAACACAAAATGGTGGAGGTGGTTGCTTTCTTAACCACTGCTGTTTGCATGGCTCAGGTGAAGTGTATCAATGTCACATTTCAGGGATTATCAATCCATACCTCCAGTCTGGATCCGGGACTTCTCCTCCTTGTTTCCAGAGTACCCTGGCTTTGCATCTATCATCACACTCATCATCCTGTGTTTACATATTGTTTTCTTGACTGATTTTCCAATTAGCCATCAGTTAGTTTGAAGGCCACAATTGTCTCCTTGCCTGTGCTTCTCCACCTGAGCTCAGAGCCATGCCTGCTGGAGGCTCTCATTAATCCTGAACATAAAATAGGTAGATCCAGATTAGTAGGGCAGCCTCCAAGGTAAGCAGAAAACTTGAAGAAAGGCACAGTGAATAAACTTGGCTGGTGCAAAGGAGACTGAGGAGAGAGAAGGCTGGAGCGCAGAGCCCGGGACCCTGCAGTGGCTGCAGTTTCCACAAAGGCCTCTCCCATCTGTTCCTAAGTCAGGGCAGAGGATGCCCTTCAGTACACTTTGTGATTTTTCCTGGAGCTTGGTCTTAACTGATCCTGGACTGTCACTTTCACCCTTTCCCCTGTCGCTGATTTAACTGTGGTTCTGATGACACTGCTGTCAGAAAGTTTTTCCTGGCAGTTCAGCAAAGGGAAACGGAGGGTATTGTATTCCATCAGTAGCACATGAATCCCTTCTCTTCTCACTGCTTCCGCCCTACAAATATTTATAGATATCATTATGCCTCCCTTAGCTATCATTTATCCAAGCGGTAACAGCACCAGTCTTTCCATCTTGCCTCATAAATCAACCCCTCCTGCCCCTGTAATCATCTCCCTGCTCCTCTCTGAACTCTCCAGGGTCTGTCAACATCTTAATAAGGTACCCCAAACTGAAGGCTCTGCTCCACCAGGGTACCAAAGCAATTACCTCCCTATTAGGGGGATGGCATATGCTAAAAAGACACTTTGGCCTTGTGGATGCCATGGTGGAGTTCAAGCTCATTTCTCACGTGTGGCCACTTCTCCCCTCCAGAATGTTTTCTGTGCAGTTGCTATGAGTGCGCCCTTCTCTCTCTACTGCCTGCAGCCAGACAAAGGTCAGAAGTGGTCAGGGTTTGTTACTACCCTCTCCCCTCCCCCTCAGGACTCTCACCTCTAGAGCTCTTCTTTGCAATCTCTGGGCCTTCGCAATGGCCTATAATGGGCCCTGCAGTCTTCACTATGACTTGTCTCAAACCACAGGTTTTTCCCTCTCCCCGGTCCTCTAGCAAAGCATATCAATTGGGCCTTAAATTTGGACAGACCTGTATTCTAACTCCAGATCAACCACACTGGCCCAGTGGATAGCTTTGGGCAAGCTATTTAACTTCTCTGAGCCTCAGTTATCTTATTTGTAAAATGGGGATAAGAATTATTACTATATCCAACTCAGGGATTGTTGAATTAAAGGAAAAACATGTATTAATAACATAGAGTTAATTCCAGTTGCTATTACTGTCCTCTTCCTCTTCCCTTTCCACTTCCTCCTCCTTTTTTCCATTTATTTATATTTCAGGTGAGGATTTAGACCAGTGATTCATAAATTCAAGAGGAAGAAACATGTTTGCCTCAATTACCTAGACATGTTAGAGAAAAGGTGGCTCTAATGGAGATTTTTATATATTCTTCCTTTCTTTGAGCATGCAGAGGTTTTGCAGTGATGTACAATTTCATGATCACACCCTGATTGACTATATTATTGACTCATTTTCGTAATTCTTGCTACAAAGCATCAGAAAGAAGAAGAAATAAACCTACATGAGGAATTAAATGACATTCTTTCTGAAGCAGCCATGATATTATACTATCTAGGAAAATTAAATAAGAAATAGAATATATTTGATCCTATTAGAGAACATTCAGATATACAAA
>NW_012155951.1:3984858-3986276 GCF_000956105.1 Propithecus coquereli | reverse complement strand
CCCCACCTCTCACCTCTCACAAAAATCAATTCAAGATGGATAACAGACTTAAACCTAAGGCATGAAACCTTAAGAATTCTAAATGACCTATAGATTTCTAAAGTTTACTTTGAGAACCAAATGATATTAAGTAAATGAAAATGTTTTGTAAACTATAAAATGTAATGCAAATGTTAGTTAAGTCATTAAGTAAAAAAGAAACATTTAAAAATGTCTCCAAAGCTTTGTGGCTGCAATAAATTTGAGTTTCATCCCAATCTTCAGGTGGATCTATCCAGCAGCAGGGTATCATAATTAAGTTCCCCACAAGAAGGCCCTGAGAAGGTGTGCAAGTGATTTATTAAAGAGAACGTATTAAGAAAAATGGGAAAGCAGGTCAGGAGAAGGGAAGAAGACAAGCAATGCTGAGATTTGGAGGCAAGGACCTATAGAGGGTAACCGTAGCCTTATCCAGGAAAATTCTGGATTTTTAAGTCATGCTTCTGTGTTCATCAGACATAACTAAAGGTGCTAAGCTTTCATACTCCAGTAGCCCTAGTGGTCAGTTGTTGACTAAGAGCCTGGGAAGCACAAACTTGAGGCATTTCTTGAATTTTGCCTGAGTTGGAGAACTGGCTCCAGGAGCCAAGGATAGACATCCAGTTAAAGAAGAGCTGCAGGCATGGTCAGTTAGAATCAAAAGCATGGAGGCTAGAAACAAAAAGCAAAAAGAATCCAATGGAATCTAAGGGAAGCTTCCAAAGTACAGTTTGGATTTTAGGAGGGAGGGTAAAATGAGTAATCTGTTTGTTCTTTAGCATCTGATACATAATTAAAGTTAAGGGTTCTATATGCTAACAGAATTTTTAAGTGTCTCTGGGCTTTTAATTATTTCTCTTTGCGTATTTTTCCAATATACAGACTCTAATATGACTCCTACTCCTGTTTCCTTCTGTTGTCCTTGGGGATCTGCAATGACAGAATTGCATCGTAAACAAAGTTGTCTTCAATGCTCTACCAAACCTTTAGAAAAACTCTCCTGTCTTCTCAACTATTGTGTATCTCATCACCCCGTGTTCTCCTCAACACCCTGAGTGCCCTGTCTTCAGTCCCAATGATATTCTAAACAAATTTATATGAAGTTTTATAGGCCTAATAGAGATTAAGTTCCTTTTAATCCTCTCATACTCTTTCTTTTTTCTTCCCTGACCCTTTAGGGATGTTATTTATAACATTTAAATTTGTTTCTGATGGTGAAATTTTAGGTAATAACAGGTGAATATTAAGTAGATTTAAAAAAAAATTCTTACATTTATTTTAGTTCACAACTTTTTACAGAATATTCAGATTGGAAGAAATTTGACTCATCTCATCCCACACTCCATTTGATATTTTTTGATACATGGAATACTTAAAGAATATGTTATGTTTAGGAAATA
>NW_012155951.1:3962477-3974333 GCF_000956105.1 Propithecus coquereli | reverse complement strand
TAACTTCTCTGAGCCTCAGTTATCTTATTTGTAAAATGGGGATAAGAATTATTACTATATCCAACTCAGGGATTGTTGAATTAAAGGAAAAACATATATTAATAACATAGAGTTAATTCCAGTTGCTATTACTGTCCTCTTCCTCTTCTCTTTCCACTTCCTCCTCCTTTTTTCCATTTATTTATATTTCAGGTGAGGATTTAGACCAGTGATTCATAAATTCAAGAGGAAGAAACATATTTGCCTCAATTACCTAGACATGTTAGAGAAAAGGTGGCTCTAATGGAGACTTTTATATATTCTTCCTTTCTTTGAGCATGCAGAGGTCTTGCAGTGATGTACAATTTCATGATCACACCCTGATTGACTATATTATTGACTCATTTTCATAATTCTTGCTACAAAGCATCAGAAAGAAGAAGAAATAAACCTACATGAGGAATTAAATGACATTCTTTCTGAAGCAGCCATGATATTATACTATCTAGGAAAATTAAATAAGAAATAGAATATATTTGATCCTATTAGAGAACATTCAGATATACAAAATTACGAAGATTATGTGAGAGGTACTTCTACAGGTGTATCAGCCAGAGTCCACTTAGAAAAACAGAGCTTCGCCTAGTAGTTCAATAGTGGAAATTTACTTTAGACAACTATTGCACAAGGTGATGAAAAAAACTACAAAGCCAGATGTTAGCAACTGTAGGAAAATGCTACTATCCCTGGGAATGGAGGGACGAAAGGAAAAGGTGGTGTTACCAGAGCCCAAGGGCCAGGGCTGCCTGGAAGGAATTGAAACTACACCAAGAGCTACAACCAGGGGGAGGAGGCCACACTGCTCAAGACGCTTTCCTGGGTAGTGGGGAGCTGGGGGTTGCCCAGACTTATCCCACTTTTTCCCCTACAATTTCCCACCACTGGCTGGACTTAGCCAAAAACTGATTGGCAAAAGAATGTGAATCATCTCCTGTGACGCAAAGCAGAGAAGGGGAAGGGCAGGGGATAGATCTGAGGGCAAATAAGTGAACAGATGGCATCAACACAGTATCTATAATAACAGTCAATAAAATGCCCCAGGGGTTTAGAGGATTATACTAAACCTGGCTAAAGGTCTCCCTCTCTCTCTGCCTCTACCACTAGCTCTATGCTTACATACTCCTCTAAGAGAAAGCAAGTCCGGCTTATTAGTCAGGGTTCCAGTCAGGAGAGGAAAACCATACCTAATTTAAACAGGGAATATTTAATAGGAATTGATAACTAAATCAATTGGTAAAATGTGGTTAACTACCAAAAGGAATAAAAGAGAGTTCTAGTGGATAACAGAGGTAGCAACTGCAGAAATCAACTACAACCCCTAAGGTCGAAGAAAAAGTGACCAAGAAGAAACTTGGAAACTTAGAGTTGGGCCCTTGTGGCTGAGACCCAGACCCCACTGCCCAGCTGACAGAGAAGCAATGTCCTTTGCAGTGTTCTAGCTCGAGTGTCACAGGTAGGACAAAAAAAAAAAAATTGAAGTTGCAGCTGAGAAGCAATAAATTAATAACTGGCTTATCTTCCGAAGCTTAACAATTTAGATTTTCACTGACTAAGTTTATGTCTTTCCATTTTACCATTTAAGCCACCATCTGTGGGTAAAATTTAAGACAAACGCAAATCCACACATTTGATTAAGGCTGGAACTGCAGGCAGCAATATGTGTGGCTTTGGATATTCTATGACAGTCTCGAGAGCCTCCACCAGGTATGATTCATTATACTAAAAGGCTGCTAAATATGGAGTCTATCTTGATTGAATTAACAAGAGGAAATTCCCCTGCCTGTGGGCAGAATGCTCAAGTAGAAACTTAGGAAATTGAAATTGCTTTCCTCTCCTTGCTTATCTAAGACAAATCCTTGCTTTATGGTCCAGTTGAAGTCCTGACCCCTTCCCTGGTCTGACATCATCTCTCCTTCAGCACAACTCTTTTTTACGGTGTTTTTATTCCTTATCTTCCATTTGAAAAAGCCTAGTTTGTGTGCTCTCTCACTTTCTGTTTAATAAGTCTTTTCTCCCCAATTTGATTGTTGGTTCCTTAAAAGGAAGCACTTTGTCCAATAATTGCCAAACTCCATGGGACTGGCAATCTGTGCTCTGTGAATTCACTAAGTCTGAGAAAGATTTATGCAGAGGGGTGATACTTATGTCTGAGTCACACCTTGCAGGTAACTTGGATTTTGATAAATAGAAAGAAATTCGTGTATGTGTAAGCGTACACACATAAGCATGGGTGAGTCTGTGTGTGTGTGTCTGTGTGTGTGTGCTGGTTGTGGTGGTGTCAGGGTTGACTTCTGAGGGGTGTTGTCCCGGTACCTGTCCCTAACAGTGGTAAGGTGGCTCTCATTTCTAAACAAGCAAAGCAGAGTGCGTGATGGGGAGTATAAGGACTAAACCTGCTGGGCTGGAGATCAGCAGAGAGGAAGCTGACAGGAGAATCTAGGGCAAAAACCAAGTATTCGAAAAATATTCTTTTCCCATTTTCCTTCTCAAAATGACGATCCAGTGCCTTTGCATATTGATGTTTTCAGGAGTGCACGAAATGCCCCCTCTGATTAGCAGTAATCTCCATTCGGGAAATTATCCTCCTTATTCCCAGGCCCCCGAGAAAATGCTGGTTCTCTTTGTGCTGTTTGTCCTTGGTGAATGAGCGTGAGGAATGGAGGATCTATCAGGACATCTCTTCACCATCTTTTCAGAGTTGCATTGTTCCCAGCATAATACAATCTCTTTTCCTGCCTTTTGTCCGTTCCGGTTTTTTATTTTGAGAGCGGAAGCTGCCTGCACTTAGTTGGACAGATTGTCCCTGACTAATAAATCTCAGCATCAGGACCTGCTTCTTTGTACTCACCCAGAATTTTTAGCCTTTATTTTCTGAAACTGATTATACCAAAATGTACTTTCTCTGGTGTTATTCATGATTTTTCCTATTTTGTTTTTTTCCTCAGGAATATTCTTTGGGAAAGTGGACTACAGTGCTTGTTTCAGGCATTGTGTTCCAACACTCAACCCCACTGTAACTTAGGAACATGGTGTGTTTAAAAATAAAAGAAAAGAAAGCCAAGAAGTTAGTTTATACACTCCAGCTTTACTCTGTCTCTCTAGTCCCCATTGTAAAATGAGTTGAAATTCCCTTTTCCCCCATCTCTTCCTCCCTTCCTATCTCTTCAAATATTTCTGGAGTACCTATTATGTTATATTTATCCAGAAAACAAAGTAACTAAAATTCAACAAGTCTTAGGGAAACAGGGATTATTATTTATTGAATACCTACTATTTTCCTGGAGCTTTTTATATGTTAATTCATTGATTTTTTGCAATTGGGCCAGGTAGGAATTGTCCCCATTCTACAGATGAAGCTCAGAAAGTAAAATGATCAGCCTGTGATCATAAAATGTGTAAGAGGTTGAGCCAGATGAAAACTCAGGTCCTCCCAAAGCCTACATTTTCTACTCTTCTGTGGTCATAGCTCACATGTGGCTAAGTCACTGTATTGGAGAGAAAACCACACTGGGAGAACATTCAGAAAGGAGATGAGCTTAGCTCTTTCTCCTTCATGTCTCCTCCTGGTGTTCTTTATAACTCAACTTTCCTTTCAGGAAAAGATTGACAAGAGGGTTGTCCAATGGGGACGAGGTAGCAAATGACAAACTGGTGCATGGCTGTCATTCAGAATAAGATAGGTCCTTTCCCTGTATTTCCAGGGGGCTAGACAGGACCCAAAAACATCTGTTGGAGGGAGATTGACATTGACTTAGAATCAGGATGCTCATGTGATAGAACTACTCTGAAATGGAACAGGCATGTGAGGAGTGTCCAGCTCCCTGCCACCAGAGGTTCTGAGCAGAGCCCAGCTGGAGACCACTGTGGTCCCTTACAGTACAAAGACTCTGTGATAAATATATTCACATTGTCCCTCGGGCTCTGCTCTTGAGCTCTCAATGGGTAGCAATCACTTTTTTTAGTGATCATTTATTTCTTTTAGCTTGTGGTTGAAACCAAGAGAGTAGAAACTCTAGGAACTCCAATTCCTAGATAGATTTTGTATAGTCTAGTTAAAGAAAATCAATACAATAGCGTGTGTTCTCAGTAGAACAAATGTGCAAGGAAGAGCCACTGACCTAGCATTTATTAAATGCGTTGGTAGCGTGTTTCCAGTTGTATTTACATGAAGGTGGATAAAGAAAGTGTGCAGAGTAAGTGATTCTAAACACTGCAAATGGGCTAACATCTGAGGCTGCATCCAGGCAATAGCAGCTATTAAAGAAAAATGAAAATAGTTTCTCCACGGATAATCCCAAACATCTTGAAATTTGCAACTGAATTAAAAATATATTAATATTTTACACTGTTTGTTGTTTCAGCTACAATTTAGTTCAGTTCAATTAGTTTGCAAATGCTGAATGCCTATAGCCAATCTAGAACGTAATCTTAAAAGATTTGTCCACAAAGAAAAAAAATCCTGAAGGAAGATTCTAGAGTGACATTTTTTTTTTTCTTATCAGTGCTGAGGCAAAATTTTTTTTATTAATACTATTGGCTTTTGGTCATTTTTGACAGAAATAAATTTAGCCAACTTAGGCATAAAAGACTAAAAAAAAAATGTGGTCATTTATTCCTTAAATTAACCCACCACTCTTCCACGATTCCTTTCAACTCCATTTTCTGGGGAGTAGTCAAGGATTTATTCAAAATCATGCAATGCCTAAAATAATCATTATTCCCTCTATTATAGGTGGTATTATATCCGGGGCCCTCTCACTTACAGGCATGTCTGTCAAAGGGACCATTTTTCAGGCTCACAGTTCCCAAGACTCTGTCACTTTCTTACTTACAGAGGCCCAAAATGGAAACTATTTTTCTTTTCATTATGAGCTGTCACTTTTTCATCTTGGCACTGCAATGATAGACTTTCATTCATCTTCTATATTACCTTTCCTGAAACCTCTGACACAGACTGACACAATGCAAAATGCGGGAGATCTTGGAGCATACGTTGGCAATTTTGAGGGAAGGCAGCAGCTTGTCTCACTCCGTTATTTTAAATATATATTGAAAATGCTGAGATTCCCGGTGCGGTACACTGGAAATGCTAATGTGCCAGGCTCTGTTTTTACACGTCCTTCTAACATCTGCTCCCTGGCCCCAAATCAAAGTGAAGAGATGGCAGAGGGCAGCAGAGTTGCCAAGACTTTACCTGAGTGGAGGGCAAGAGTAAAAAGTTTTCTCAAAATCCATGAGGACCAGAAGCAGACAAGGGGAAGGTGGGTTAGAGTTTCCCAATTCCTTCCAGGACTGTTGAAAACAGTGATTCTTATGTGTATACTGGGCTACTCCAGTGACAAAATAAGTCCCCAGATATTGAGCAGAAAGACAGTAACATCTCACTAGCCAGCCTCAGAGTTCAGATGCATTTCTGTGACTCTGTTCTCAATGAGGTGGGTCCAGAGCATTCCTCCCAGCATAGGAGACCAAAGGCAGAGAAAGACATCCCGGAAGAATAAGAAAAGCCAGATCCAAGTTACTCCTACTGCCTTCAAACTATCCTGAATTTCCATTCTACTTCTTATTTACAAATATAACTATACAATATGTCAACGACCCTTGTCTTGCTTGGATTCTGAAGGGTGTCAAAGGAAAAAATATCTCACTTTCTTATATTCACATTTCTACAGGGACACAGGGCTAGCTATAAGGGAAATTGTGAAAAAAATAAATAAAGTTTGGTATTTTTGCAGCACGTCCAGTTGAGCCTGGATATTTATTGGATCAAAATTTTCATCCTTTAGCACATTTCTGTAGCAAAACAAGCAGGATAAGGACACTCACCAGGAAGGGGACAATGTCATCATAGCCCATTGTCTGTGAAGCAATTCTCAAATCTGCTCTTAAATACCAAAATCTGATTGGCCAAGCCCCAGTTACATAAAATCTTATCAAGTGTCATCTCATCTGGGAGTCTCACTTTACTTTCTCAGACAGAAATTTTGTCCTTCAACTGGATTGTAAGCTATTTATAGTTAGGGGTAGGGTTTTATTCACCATTATATCCCTAGTGCTCAACACAGTTCTTGCTTAATAAATGCCTGCTGATTGAATTAATGGAACAGTAAAGGTTTGGACCAGATTCGTTGTCTGACTCTTTTCAATTCTGACCTTAGATGTGAACCATTAGAGGTGTTTTCTTTTCACCAGGGGAGTGCTTTAAAACTGTGAATTGGAATGCTTTTAGGCTGGGCATGCCCTTTTCAGTACTTCACAACCCCCAATATTCCCTCTTTGTGTGTTTAGTATTATCTGTCTGACTTTGGCTCAAAGTTTTGGATTCTTCCATTCCATCTTAGACTGACCTTCTAATACTCCACATTTCATGGTGTTTTCTAATCTTTCCTTGTTACTTTTACTTTGGGTACCTATGTTCTGAGCCTGATAACGACCAAAGACATTGTCCTATTTATACGAAGTTATAATCAATGTAAACTTCCCCTCTGTCAGCCATCAATAAGCCACACATGGAGAACTGAGGCCACTCCATATCTAACTGGGCAACCATCCTCTATGCTTCCCAATCCTTATCATGTATTGGAACATCATGGGAGCTGGAGAATGAGAAGGTAAGAGAGAGAAGCAGAAGGAAAAGGAAAAAAATAAGGAAAACAAAGTGCCCCCACTTTAGATCACACTGGTAGGGCAAGAGGCACAGGGAAATGTATCTGGAAGGGACTTGCTTCCATGGTGAAATAGCCAGACTGATGTGTCTGGAAAGATGACAAGTGACCAGAGATATGTCACAGAATTGTAGAGTCTCAAATATGGCAGAATTGTCCAGAGCAAACATGAGTAGTGGTCATGGACATACAAAGGGTGGGCAAGGATGCAGCTTATGATTCTCTGCCTGACTGAGATAAGTGGTATTTTCCACCTACCCAGTTGACCATGAGTCTTTTTGCTTCTGACCTTTGAGAACAATTGCATCACTACCTTTCATTCTGACAATTAATCATGTTATGACATTTTGTATCTCTTCATGCATTGTTTAGGACTGCTATTTAATTCTCTTGGTATTTTTTTCTTTTCAAATTTTCTCTTTAAAATGAACCATGGAATGGGGAAATTCTATTCACCTTTTCATTAACTAAATTCTTTCTATAGGATCCATTTTCTATTCTATAGAGCATGTGTCTAAACATCCTACTCCCTGTTTCCATAGCTTAGGTTATTGTTTCTTTTTCTGCTACCTCTCGAATTGTCTTTTCTACCCAGATCAATCTTTCTCCCTCTTTGGGATGATCCAACAAGACTTCCTCTGGAAATGGAAACTTTGTGTTGTGCAACTCCCTATTGTCTACTAACTATTTCCCAAAGGAGTTCTGTGGAACACTTGTCTCACTAGATGGTTAAAGCATCTATGGTCAAAGACATTTGTGAAATGCTACTTGCTGAATCTTTCTTTTGGAGATTCCAAAAATACATTATCTTATTAAAGATCCTGATAAATCTTTAAGCAAAAAACATATTTATGTGGATTAAAGAAGAGTTTCCCAATGGATTTTGAAAACTGAACTTTTTGTCATGTGACCCCTCATGTTATCCACAGAGATAAAGTTTCTCAAACAAATCTTTGAACTATATTGCTCCAAAGTTTCATAATTTTTCAGTAATTTTCCATATAGTTCTTAAACTTCCCTTATTAAGTTTAATTTTGGATTTTTTATTCAGAATAGCCAAAACAACTTTGAAAAGGAAGAATAAAGTTGGAGGATTAGCACTATCTGATTTCAAGACTTCCTATGAAACCAAAGTGACCAAAATATGGTGGTATTGAAAATAGATAAGAAGTTTAATGGAACAGAGTATAGATTTTGGGAATAGACTCAAACTAATATTAACAAGTGATTTTCAACAAAATCACAAAAGCAATTCAGAAGGCTATCCTTCTGAAGGCTATCCTTTACAGCAAATGGGTGTTAAAACAAGTGAATATCTACATTCCAAAAAAAAAAAAAAAAAAAAAAAAAAAAAAAAAGAAACAAGAAAAGAAAGAAAAAGAGAAAAGGAAAGGAAACAAAAGAAAAAAAAGAATTTTGATTCATACTTCCTTTTTTTTTTTTTTTTTTGGAGACAGAGTCTTGCTTTGTTGTCCAGGTTAGAGTGCCGTGGCATCAACCTAGCTAACAGCAACCTCAAACTCCTGGGCTCAAGCAATCCTCCTGTCTCAGCTTCCCAAGTAGCTGGGACTACAGGCATGTGCCACCAAGCCTGGCTAATTTTTTCTATATATTTTTAGTTGTCCAGCTAATTTCTTTCTATTTTTAGTAAAGATGGGGTCTCACTCTTGCTCAGGCTGGTCTCGAACTCCTGACCTCAAGCAATCCTCCTGCCTCGGCCTCCCAGAGTGCTAGGATTACAGGCGTGAGCCACCACATCTGGCCCATACTTCCTTATACCTTATGCAAAAATTAACTTGAGTGGCTCTTAGACCTAAATGTATAGCCTAAAACTATAAAATTTCTAGAAGACAACAAAGTGGAAAATCTTTGTGACCTTTGGTTAGGGCAAAATTTCTTAGATTTGTTACTAAAAACATGATCCAAGACAGAAAAATATTGATAAATTGAACTTCATCAAAATTAATGAATTTCTGACTTTCAAAGACATCGATAATAAAATGAAAAGATAAGCCATGATCTGGGAGAAAATATTTGCAAATTACATATCTAATAAATAACTTGTTTCCAGAATATACAGATAACTCTCAACACTTAACTACAAGAAAACAAACACCAAATTAAAAATGTGAAAAAGATCTGAATAGATACTTCATTAAAGGAAAATAAATGGATGGCAAACAAGCACATGAAAAAATGGGACACGTCATTACTCAATAGGGAAATACAAATTAAATCCACAGTGAGATATCACTAAATAACTACTAGAATGGCTAACATTAAAAAAAAATGACCATATCAAGTGTTGATAAGGAAGGATGAAGAGGAACTGGTGGTAGGAATGTAAATTGGCACAAGCTCTTTGGAAATTGTATTGCAGTTTCTTGAAAAGTTAAGCAAGCATATGCCTTCCATCTGATCCAGCACTCAACTCCTTCACAATTACCCAGGAGAAAAAGAAGTGGAGTTCCATACAAAGACTTTTATTCAAATGTTCATAGAAACTTTATTTGTAATAGTTAAAACCTGGACACAACTCAAATGTCTTTCAATAGGTGAATGGGTAAGCAAATTGTAGTAAATGCCTACAATGGCATACTACATACTAAAAAAAAATGAATTATTGATACACACAGAAATGTAGATGAATCTCAAAGTATGTATGCTAAAGAAAAGAAGCCAACCAAAAAATACTATATGATCCCATCTATATTTGGGGTATTTGTCTAAAATGTACAAAGTCTGAATGGTATTAAATTGCCCAGGTTGAATTCTTGGCATAATGTTAGTAATGTACATTTGTGATATTTTTTTTTTCCTTTACATTTGGAAGAGCCATTTGCCATCATCTAAAAAGCTCCCATTTGATTGAATGGATATTCCTAAGCTATAGAGAGTTTTCCTGGACATGGAAGGGTTTATTAACATGGATGTGAATAGGGACTATATAATTAAATTGAAGCCTTTTACACATCTGCTATACTTTTTCTCCTTGTAACAATCCAGCTCAGACTTCCCAGAAGCAGAACAAAGATTTCAGGTACACAATTTGGGCTCACCACAATTTAACAAATTGGCTTATCGGCCACAGGCAAGAGAACACTCCATGAGATTCTTTCCTTCTTTGATGTTCCATCCTTTTAAGGGCAGGCTTATTTTCAATCTTCCCTACTTCATGCTATTCTGGGGAAATTATGAACCAAAGCAAAATGAAATGGGACGTTGCAGAATGGAGAAATCGTGGTGAGAAATATTGGACTCACAAGTGGTATGGCAGCCACGAAGGTGTGCCACTCAGATCCCACTTCAGGATAAAACTGACCACTTAGCAGTAGGAGTGCACTAGGAGTGAGGTTATAGAATATCCTGCACCATCAGAATTTGCTTCAGTGCTTGAACCAAGGCCCCTCTCTTCATAGGTAGTACTAGCCAAGAACTGAGCTCAGCATAGCTACTAGGGCCTGGCTATTTCTTCCCAGAGAGGGGCTCCTCTAATGGGCTATCTTTGCTCTGAGCTCCCCCTTGGGTTGGCTGAGAATATGGCAAATCTGTATCATGATCTGAGGCTCTCTGCCCCATTCTGCTTCCACTACTGTTTTCTTTCACAGGTGTATCACCATCTGAAGACTTCTGCCTAATTCTGTCTTCTCCTCTTTTTTATCTTTCACGGGTGTTAGTCCCCCAATAAATCATTTGTACTCTTAACTCAATCTAGGTATCTGCTTCTCAGAGGATGCAACTGACACATCTGAAAATTAGGAACATATCATTGTTTAAAGCAAGGAGATAAGGTTTCCCAATGATAGCTGAAAAATGAGAGAAAAAAAAGTTACATAAATGACAGAGCCATTTCGAAGTGCAAGTGAAAGGAACACTATCAATTCTCTCCTCAAAGTCCTCTGCTGGCTCATCATTGCCCACAGGATGAGTACAAGCCTTGTTAAGTACCCTAAACAATCTTTTTTCCATTCTCCTTTCTAAAACTTCATTTCCACTCTCCTGCAAACAGACCAGTTGCTCTATCGACTTTATATGTAAACATATACACAGAATTTCAGAGCTGTGAGTGGCAAACTTTCTATTATTTCCTTACTCATTTTGTAATAAGAAAATAGATTCATAGCCAATTGGTCAAACTCTCTCCCTTTTCTTGACACACACACACACACACACACACACACACACACACACACACACATTCTTCCCCCCACCTCTCTCTTCCTCCCTCTCCCTCCCTCCCTCTCTCTCTCCCTCCCTATCTCTCTCTCTTTCTCTCCCTCCCTCTCTCTCTCTCTCTGTTTTCAAGAGTCTGAGCAGTGCCATGGAACCTTCTACAATGATGGAAGTACAGGTTCTGTGTCTGCTCTGTCCAGGATGGCAGGCACTAGCCACGGTAGCTCTTGAGCACTTGAAGTGTGGCTAGTGTGACTGAGTGAGCCACATCTGACTGGCGGCTACAGTGTTGGACAGCGCAGGTCCAAGGTTTTGTTCATCTTCTTTCCTCTCATTTATGCTTCCTGTTCTGGCTTGTTTTTATCTCTCCAAATTCTGCCTGTTAAAAAACTGTTCTTCTTAAGACTAAGTTGTTTTTTCTTAATGAAGCTTCCCTAGACCATTTTGGTTTTCTTAGAAAAATGCAATCTTTTATATTATTACCTTTGTTGATATCATTCAGCACATGTTTAATGAGTGTATGCTGTGTTCAAAATCTTGTAAAATGTGCTTACTTTTTAAAACTCTTGCATAGTCACTTAATTTTTTAATCTATGATATAATTTGCAGCTTTTAGCTCATAAATTATTACTGATTCTGGTTTTATTTTTAATATGTCTCATAGGAACCCACCTTCTTTCCAACACTAAATCCCATGAAATTGGAGATCATGTCTAATAATCCCTTGATTTGCACAGAGTAGGCATCTAATAACTATTTATGTTAGTTGATCTGATTAATACAATATGCTCTCTAATACTAGAAATTGACTATAATGTAACACGAGTTATTGTTTTTTGAAGAACCGTGACTAAATCAAAATCCTAACCTTTTTGCCATCTTATTTACCAGTAATGAGGAAGGAGTAATTCCACAATGAATTGGAATAGAGAAAAGAAACATAATATTGACCAACTTGTGAGATTCAGGTTAAAATTCC
>NW_012155951.1:3949360-3953292 GCF_000956105.1 Propithecus coquereli | reverse complement strand
ATAGTTTAACTTGAAGTACCTTTTGACTGATTCATAGAAACTCAAACACACACACACACACACACATACACATTCATCGAATACTTAGTTTCTACAAAACCCTTTTTATTTTTCTCACCACCCTACAGCCACCCTATCATATAGATGCTATTGTCTCCAAGTTAGAGATGGAAAAAATGGCTCAGAGCACTGGGATGCCTTGACCACGGCCCCTCAGCCACTACCGGCCGGAGTGGGGTTTGATCTGGTGTCAAAGTTCTTGCTCTCTGCCCTTCCCCACACTGCCTCGTGGTCTTCTAATTCCCTGCATGATGGCCCTGAAGAGTTCGTAATAAGCACTCAGTAAGTACTTTCAGACACGACTGGATTGATGCTCCTTTTAGGAAACTCTAAGACTTTGTCTTCCTAGAAAGATTTAAGAAATTTATATCATTTGGAAAGAGAAAAATTAACCTCAAAGACAAAGATGACTTTTGGAACTTAACTAAGCTGTCTTTATAATTATAAAGATCAGATAATTGCTTTTTCTTTCCCTAACTTGTGTAGACCAACCTCAAATCACTGTATAGCCCACTCCTCTTCCTCTTCCTACTCTTCAGCCAATGGCAGAATGATTTTATTCTCCCAGTGTAAGAGAGCATTGTGATTCTGCATGCAGGACAGGAGGCAATTTCTCATGTCCTGAGGACCCCCAGGGGTTCTGCTTTCCTTTCCTTTCTACACAAGGGCCATTTGCAGATTCTTCCATGTCTTCCTCATAGCCACCAAGTGCCCAGCAAAGGATGCCACACACTGCAGGTGCGTCATAACGGATGGTCAGATCTTGATGGCTGCTGCCTGGCAGCAGCACCTGGGAGCTATCTTTGCACATCTTGTAGGATTCAATGACAAAACAAAACAATTCTCCTGATGTTAGCATAAATCTGACTCAAACCAACAGTTTCTTTTTATTGTCCTTGAGAATGTAATATCTAAGCCTATAACTTAGTCTAATGGGTTGTGTCTTCTTTCTTCTGTCATTTAATCATGTGATGAAAGAGTTTGATGTTCTGTTCTTCAGAACAGGTCTTAAGGTCTTTATTTATTTAATAGATATTTATTTGTTGAGAAGTTGTAGAGAAAGCTAGTTGAGGCTTTGGCCTATGTCCTTATCCTGTTATCTACAAGCCGTGTGACCTTCATTAAGTTTTAAACTTGTGTTGCATCTCAGTTACTTTACCTATAAAATAGAGATAATTATTTCAAAAACCTCATAGGGTTACAGTAAGGATTAAATGAACTTCTACATGTAAAGTATCTAGAACAGGGTCAGGCATATAATAAGAACTCAATAAATGTAAGCAATAAACATTTTTTATTGGACATCTGCCAAGTGCATGGCACCTTACTGGGTATTGATGTGTACAGAAGTAAATGAGAGGAGAATCTCACATCTCAGGGCGTATATATCATCTCCATACTCAAATTCCTTGAATGGCTTCCCATTGCCCATTACATTTGTTTTAAACCCTTGCATCCCAGGCTTTATCTCCCAGGACTCCCCTTTGCAAACTTATGTTCTACTCAAATTATACACATCTACATGTTTGACAATGCACCTCATGCTCTTATTCCTGCAGCTCTGCACTTGCAGTGTGCTTTCATGGAAACTTTGTCTCCACCAGCTGCCCGTATAAAAATTTGAGCAGATCATCTGGCCCATTTCAAAAAAAATGGTCCATAAAGCATTCCTCAATGTCTCTATTCTATAGTCTGCACTAGCAGAGTTAGTCTCCCCTTCTAAGGCTCCCTTGGCACTTTTTATTTGTCTTCTTGTGGCATATATTACTTTACACTTGGAAGTAAAATTTTGAGTCCTTGGTTTATCTCTGGCCCTAGGTAATAAGCTGGTTAGAAGAGAGTCCATGACTAATTCATCTTCATAGCTTTCATAATATCTAATTTATGGCCTGATATATCATGGATGCTCAATAAATATTTAATGAGTATTTGTTGAAATGATGAATGGTGAAAATATTTATATTGCTAAACTCACTCTCCATATATGAGCACATGTGTGTATTAGCATTAAATGATGTGATGGATTTTCATGTGTGGTTTATGCAAATCACACAAATGCACACACACATACATACCTTAACTGTCAGAAAATATTTGAAAAATGGTTATACACTGCCTGAAAAAACATACTTTCATACTAGAAATAATGTTAATGTTTTGCTAGTGTCTCTAGCTCTAACCAACCTCTCTGTGGACTATATAGTCATTCAGATTTCATGGTCACAGCAGCTAGAGAAGAGGAGGTTTCTGCAGAGAAAGGGACCCCTCTGTGATGGAAATCCTGGCTGTGTGGATCTGCATCTCCTTCCTGAGGGAAAAGGAACTAAGAAACATGTTCTAACTCTGAACATCTGAAGTGTGAGCTGGGGAAAAGAAGAGGATAAATCCATTTATGGCATAAATCAACAAGTAAATTAAGAGAGAAGACTGGATGGACAGGGGCCAGTAAAGTTGGTAGTTTGTACTGGTCCCTAGCCTGTGTCAGTTGCCTGAGTTATTTTGTTTTGTTTATTCTTCCACAATCATCAAGATGCCAGCTTCTCCTCCTGAGTGGAAATAATTTTAGAAGATGAAATCTGTCCCTAAGCTCTGTTTCTGACACACTTACCATAGAGTAATCAGCAAACACTGCAGCCTTTTGCAGCAACTTGGAATATTACTCATGTCACTGTAATGTCTCCACTTAGCCAGGATGGCAATTCATTTTAATACTTTTGTCTGAAAAGAAAAATGATTTCGATTTTTCTGATCACACATGGGCTCAACCATGTATCAATTTATTTTTAAGTTCAATATTTGTATTTCTGATTTAAGTGCAAACAAAATCAAATAGAGAAAAAAATATCCAAGCAAAAGAGCAAGTTGCAAATAGAGGAAGAAATAAAAACTTCATAGTCTAAACAACTTGTCTTTAGAATCTGGGCAAATGTTATGGTATTTTTGTGACTTATTAATGCTAATAGTTGTGACATTGATTGCTTTATTAATAATCCCACATTCTTTTATTTCTTTTTTGTTGTTGCTGTGGTTTTTTGTTTTGTTTTGTTTTGTTTTGTTTTCTGTCTTCGTGTCTTCACTCTCTTTTGCATAGAATAGAAGTTTATAAATAGGAAGTAAAAGAAACCTGGAGAAAGGTCAGAACTGTAATGGTGAGTCCATGGAAGAACCAGAGTCCTTCCGTGTCACTGTTTGAGAGAGAACAAAGGACATACTCTTTGCCATGGCCCCCAATTACTCAGCCAGTTTGCCTTGCTGTTTGCAGATAATTATTTTACTCATTTTGTGTAACTTGAATTGATTCTTTCATTATTATGAAATGTTCTTCTGTTGCTTAGATTTTTGCTTTTATTTACTGCACGTCTTTAAAGTATACAATTAAGTTTTGATATATATATATACACACACCCATGAAACCATCACTTGAATCAAGATTAGGAAAGTAATCATCATTTCCAAAGGTCTTCCTACCCCTCTTCTAATCTTTCCCTCCCACCCTTTCCTGTACTACTCCCGTTATCAGACGATCACTATTCTGTTTTCAGTCAGTACCTGTTGGTTTGCAATTTCTAGAATTTTTTATAAATGTGTCATATAGCATGTACTCTTTTTGTCTGTCTTTCACTCTGCATGACTATTTTGAGATTCATTCATGTTATTGCGTTTATAAATATTAATAGTTCGTCCCTTTTTATTGCTGAGTAGTACAGGCATATCTCGGAAATATCGCTGATTGAGTTCCAGACCATCACAAAAAGTGAATATCACAATAAAATGAATCACAAAAAACTTTGGTTTCCTATATATGCATATAAAAGTTACATTTACATTATACTGTAGTCTATTGAGTCTGCAATAGCATTATGTCTACTAAA
>NW_012155951.1:3947146-3949310 GCF_000956105.1 Propithecus coquereli | reverse complement strand
TTTTCTTCCTTTCTTCCTTCTTGTACCTCTTGTGTCTGAACTCCTAGTTGAGATGTTATGCTCTCAAAGCAGTGGGGAAGAATATGTCTATTGTCTGCCTAACATGGGTGAGTAGAGAAGTATTTAAACATTCTGTATTGATTTACTGACTTGATTTTTCTTAGGAACTTCTCAAATTTCTTGAGCATTCTGTGCTTCACCCAGTCCATGCATTTGCATAACTTTAAGTAAAAACTCCTATGGTGTGCGCGTGCTCCTATATATACCTGAATCACAGGTAAGCAGCGGAAGGCAATTGCTTCCAGGTGTTTACCAGAGGAAATCACTGCCTGTCAGTAAGCCAGTAACAGATCGGGGCTAATTTCTCAAAAGAAGTAATTAACCCTCAGGAATCTTGGCAATGTGTTTTAGGAGAATAAATCTTTCTCTTCGCTCTCTCCCTTAATAATGTTTGTCCATGCACGAACACATGCACACATCCAAAGCCACACATTCTCAGGGCCTTTTTTTGTTTGTAACTATATTCATTATTCAATGTCACTGGCCCAAGTAGTACATAAGCAAAGATTCACTGGCAGAAACCCGATCATCTATACTTGGAAACAATAAAGGCAAAAATGAATAAATAAATAAATAAAATAAAGCAATAAAGGCTACATGCAGCTGCTCATTAGGATGGATCCAGAGAATTCAATATTCTCTTATAGTGTACTTTAATCACATATTGGGATTTTTCATAGGTGAGCACACGTAATGTTTTCTTTCCAGGATGCTCAGTTTGGAGGAGACTCAGGATTAAAAGAAGAGGGAGCATCCACCCTTCCAGCTCAATCAGTTGGCCCCCAGTGTCTACACAGTGACCTACAGAATAGCCGCAGATCGTGGTGGCTTAAGCCACATTTGACAGAAGTGACTAACGATTAAGTTCTAGTAAGATGATAATGTTAGTCATGTTTTTCATTTATAAAAATCAATGAATTTTTCTTGAAAACCTTTATTGATGCCTGCTGTGTACACTGTACTTTAGGTGAGGGCCTGGGTGGCAAACATTGTATCCTTATCAATAAACCTCCACCACCATGATGAATGAATGAATGCAACCCCAAATTAATTCATTGCATATTTCTATTATAAGTGACAAGGTTTTGTTATGTTTAGTTTGGTGGAGATAGACCACCTATAACTTCTAAGATTTAGTAACTGCTCTGTGACTGTGATCCTCCAACACTGGCAAGCATTAGAATTATCTGGAAGGATCATTCAAACACAGAGAGTTCGTCACACACCTGGAATCTCTGATTTAGTAAATCTGAAATGGGGCCTGAGAATTTGTTTCTAACAATGTCCTAGATGTTGCTGATACTGCTGGTTCTGAGATCCCACTTGTAAAACAGTATTTATCTATGATTATCCCTCCCATATAACAGAAGTTATGGAGCATTCATTAAATGTTCATTGTTCACTTACTATTTCCGAAGTAGAAAGAGTATAGTATGTTTTCTGTTCTCAAAGATCTCATAATTTGATAGAGAATAAAAAGTCTTAAAAATGTAGGATTTAAAAATAGGTAAGTTGCATGGCACATGTCCTCTGCTGTTGATGGGAGCATAGAGTTCTTGGAGGCTGGGGTCTGAGCGGAGACAAATCGGAAATTCATCGGGCCTTGCATAAGGGACAGAATATTTAATGCCTGAGGAAAGGGAGACACAGGTCTTAACACTCAGAAGTGGACAAGAACCAGAGCAAACTGTCATGACTGCCAACTCTCGTTAGAACATAAGGGCACATTTCTGTTTTAACTTCAAGACAAACTAAGAGAAAAAAAGCAATGCCAGGAAAAGTCAGCTGATATTTTTAAGAATGTTGTCCTTATTATATAGTGTTTTTCTTGCTTGAAAGAAAAGTTTCACTCTCTAAATATAAAATTTGTGAAACCAAAATATCTTTAGAATATTAAAGTCATCTAACAGTTAACCAAAATCATTGCACCTTGGAGAATGCGCCTCGGTAAACAGAGACCAACTGGGTGCTCTCTCATTACTTCCCTTCAAAACCTCTGGGCCCCAGAATGAATCTCTCCACGGATAAGGGCAAGCACCTGCTGGTTCCTGCTTGTTCTTCTTGTCTACAGTGAAGTAGCAAAAATATGTGTGCACTGAGGTCT
>NW_012155951.1:3932501-3934856 GCF_000956105.1 Propithecus coquereli | reverse complement strand
TTCCTATATATGCATATAAAAGTTACGTTTACATTATACTGTAGTCTATTGAGTCTACAATAGCATTATGTCTACTAAAACAATATATATATACTTTAATTAAAATACTTTATTGCTAAAAAATGCTAACAATCATGTGTGCCTTTGGCAACTTGTAACTTTTTTGCTGGTGGAAGGTCTTGCCTTGACTGCTGCTGACTGATCAAGGTGTGGTTGCTGAAGGTTGGGGTACCTGTGGCAAGTTCTTAAAGTAAGACAACAATAAAGTTTGTTCTTCCTTTCATCTTTATAGAAAGATTTCTCTGTAGCATGCAATGCTGTTTGATACTATTTTGCCCATAGTAGAACTTTGAAAATTAAAGTCAGCCAGTCAAATCCTGCTGCTGCTTTCTCAACCAAATTTATGTAAAATCTAATCCTTTGTTGTCATTTCAACAATGTTCGTAGCCTTTTCACCAGAAAAAGATTCCATCTCAAGAAACCACTTTCCATACTACTTTCAGTAGAACTACCATTTAATCCAGTAATGCCACTACTGGGTATTTACCAAAGCAAAAAAAGACATTCTATAAAAAAGACATCTGCGCTTGAATGTTTACAGCACCACAATTCACAATTGCAAAGATGTGGAAACAACCTAAGTGCTCATCAATACATGAGTAGATTAATAAAATGTGGTATATGTATACCATGGAGTACTACTCAGACATAAAAAAATGGTGAACTACCTATTGTATTATCCTTGGTGGAGCTGGAGCCCATTCTTCTAAGTGAAGTATCACAAGATTGGAAAAACAAACACTGCATGTACTCACCATTAAATTGGTACTAATCGATCAACACTTATGTGCACATATGGAAATAACATTTATCATGGATCAGGAAGGTGGGAGGGGGTGGAGGGGTTGGGTAAATTCACAACTAATGGATGTGGTGTGCACCTTCTAGGGGGTGGGCATGCTTGTACCTCTGACTGGGGTGGTACAAAGGCAATTTATGTGACCAAAGCCTTTGTAGCCCTGTAATATTCTCAAATTAAAAAAAAAAAAAAAAGAAACCACTTTCTTTGCTCATCCATAAAAAATAACGCCTTATCTATTCAAGTTTTATCATGAAATTGTAGCAATTCAGCCACATTTTCAGGCTCCACTTTTAATTTTCGTTCTCTTGCTATTTGCACCACATCTGCAGTGGTTTCCACCACTAAAGTCTTGAACCTCTCAAAGTCATCCATGAAGGTTAGAATCAATTTCTCCCAAACCCAAGCTAACATTGATATTTTTACCTCCTCCCAAGAATCACAAATGTTCTTAATGGCATCTAGAATGGTGAATTCTTTCCAGAAGGTTTTCAAATTACTCTGCACATATCCATCGAGGAACCACTATCTATGGCAGCAATAGCATTATGAAATGTATTTCTTAGATAATAAAAATTAAAAGTTGAAATTACTCATTGATCCATGGGCTGCAGAATGGATGTTGTGTTAGCAGGCATAAAACCAGCACTACTTACACATCCTTGTACAAAAACATCTTTGTACATCTCCATCAGAGCTCTTGGGTGACCAGATGCATTGTCAATGAGCAGGATATTTTGAAAATAATCTTCTGTTTTTTTTTCCTGAGCAGTACGTTTCAGATGTGCTCTCATCCAGGCTTTGTTGTTCCATTTCTAGAGCACAGGCAAAGTAAATTGAGTCTTCCAAAGGGCTCTAGGGTTTTAAGAATAGTAAACGAGAATTGACTTCAACTTAAAGCCACCAGCATTTGTCCCTGAAAAGAGAGTCAGCCTGTCCTTTGAAGCTTTGAAGCCAGGCATTAACTTCTCTCTAGCTATGAAAGTCCTAGATGGCATCTTCTTCCAACATAAGGCTTTTTCATCTACACTGAAAATCTGTTGTTTAGTGTAGCCACCTTCCTTTTTTACCTTAGCTAGATCTGAAGAACTTCTGGAAGCTTCTCTACATTAGCACTTGTTACTTTACCCTGTACTTTTATATTATGAAGATAGCTTCTCTCCTCAAATTTCATGAACCAACCTCTGCTAGCGTCTATCTTTTTTTTCTGCAGCTTTCTCAACTCTCGGCCTTTGTAGAATTGAAGGTAGTTAGGGTCTTGCTTTGGATTAGGCTTTGCCTTAAGGGAATGTTGTGGCTGGTTTGATCTTCTATTCAGACCACTAAAATTTTCTCCACATCAGCAATAAGGCTATTTCATTTTCTTAACATTCATGTGTTCACTGGAGTAGCATTTTTAATTTCCTTCAAGAACTTTCCTTTGCATTTACTACTTGTCTGTTTGGCATAAGAGGCCTAGCTTTTGGCCAGTCTTGGCTTTCTTTTTTTTTTTTTTT
>NW_012155951.1:3928917-3932451 GCF_000956105.1 Propithecus coquereli | reverse complement strand
TCACTTAAAATAAAATAATAATAATGGTGTAGTGTTGAACAATTAATGTTTTATTCACATAATTATGTTTATCTATAATATTTTCAAACACATTCTTGAAGAGTCCTACCGACAAAGGCTGCTTTTGAAGCCAGGCACTTATTTGGAGGGCTCACATCACAAATTCATAGTGAAAGCCCCTAAAGTTATTACCTAGCATGTTCAAGCAGAAAAGAATTCTGGGTTGCCGAGGCTCCTTGTATGTTTATAACTCTAGCTACAGCAGAACCGGTCCTTGTAAATGTCACAGGAGATAATAATTGCAATGGAAAAGAAAGAAAATGTTTGGAGCTTATGAGAAAAGACCAAACCGCTTCCAATCACAGTACTGGAGAGGTCAAGAAAACATCCCTAGGGCGAGAGAGATGAAACTTTCCGACAGTCAAGAAATTAATGCTGACACCTCGTCAGTTAAGTAAAGTGCAGAGCAGAAAGAGCCGGCCTGGCTGTATTTTGGCTTATGGATAAAGCTGTGTGTGTACAGTCCAAAGAGAAACAAGTGTAAAGATCATCTTGTCACTGTAAATAAAAATCACCCTGTTGCCCAAGGGACTGAGAGCTCAGTTACAGTCTGGTCAGTCCCAGCCTGGCCATCACTGTGCTGTTATTGATGATAATACAGGAAGAGGGTCATTTTCGCTGCTGAGTGGGAGGACGTGGCTATGGCACTAATGTCCAATTACATTAATGAACATGAAATTTGGCTCTGTGCGTGCATTTCTCCTCATGCTCTGAATTAGATTTTAGAGGGTAAAATAAAAGATAATAAAAGCCTTTTCTTCAGTCCTATTTTTCTTTGGCTGCAGTTATAGGAATATGTCTGAAGGAAACATAAGCATTCTGGTTTATTAAGCAACCCACATGCAATATATCCAAGTGTTGAACACAAGGCCAATTTTCTGGAAGGACAGCAAGTCACTGTTATCTCTGTCCTTTGGGGTGGTTACATTCTCAAACTCAACAATTCAAAATGTGTAATGTGTTTACCTGAATTGGGTCAGTTTTAGAAAGCCAGTGTGAAGAGTTGCCCAGGTGAGGTACAAAGGGAGAAAGCTCTGCAAATACATATGCCTGGACCAATTCTATTCCACTTTTGAGCATCTTCAGGGTACTTCCCTTGCTTGGTGAGCAACTTTGTCCATGGTTAGAGTTATTTTAAAGGCTGTGATATCTCTCTGTTCTGGTGACAATGCTGGCCTGGGAGGAGGGATATAGGGACTAGAAAACAAAACAAAATAACACAAAAATATGGGAGGCAGAATAGCAGCCTTCGAAGATGTCCATTTTTCTGTTTATTTAATATACATTTGTTAAAAGGTAGTAGAAAAAACTAATTAATTTCTTCAATCTGTGGGTATGTTGACCTTCCATGGCAAAATAGACATTGTACTTTGCAGATGGGATTAAGAATCTTGAGATAAGATCACCCTGGATTATCTAAGTGGACACATTATAATCACAAGGCTCTTTATAAAGGAAAGAAGGAAGCAGAAGAGTCTAAGAAAAAGATTTGGTGACTGAAGCAGAGGTCAGCTTGATGATGTACTTGCTGACTTTGAAGATGGAAGGTGGCCACCAGCCAAGGAAGGTGGGCAGCCTCTCTAAGCTGGAAAAGACAAGGAAAAAATTTTCTCCTAGAGCCTCTAGAAGAAACATTCCCTTGCCTACACCTTGATTTTAGCTCGGTGAGACTTCCAACCTCGATAACTGTACCACACTAAATTTGTAGTGTTTAAGTCACTACATGTGTGGTGCTTTGTTACAGCAGCAACAGGAAACTAATACATAGACACTTATTAAAGGAGCATGTAACTAGAACTGTGGCATCACTGACAGTGCTGTCATAGAGTATAATCTCATCTAAATCAATTTAAAAACTCTGTGTTAATACTTCCCTGAACACTGTGTTGTGCTTACTTTTAACGTTTTTAGACTTTTCTCTCTTTCTCCTATGGACCTAGAAATAGAGAAAGCAAGAGTTGGGAAAGGTTTGGTTGATTTCATCTCTCTCACTCTGTTAAAAGTTGAGAAAGGATCATTCATTCCACTGATGAATCTGTTACAAACAGGTGTATCTGGAATTATATTAAATTCTGATTACCTGGCTTTGTAATCTAAGAGAATGTGAAAGAAACAAATTTTCAGCAATAGTTTAACTTGAAGTACCTTTTGACTGATTCATAGAAACTCAAACACACACACACACACACACATACACATTCATCGAATACTTAGTTTCTACAAAACCCTTTTTATTTTTCTCACCACCCTACAGCCACCCTATCATATAGATGCTATTGTCTCCAAGTTAGAGATGGAAAAAATGGCTCAGAGCACTAGGATGCCTTGACCACGGCCCCTCAGCCACTACCGGCCGGAGTGGGGTTTGATCTGGTGTCAAAGTTCTTGCTCTCTGCCCTTCCCCACACTGCCTCGTGGTCTTCTAATTCCCTGCATGATGGCCCTGAAGAGTTCGTAATAAGCACTCAGTAAGTACTTTCAGACACGACTGGATTGATGCTCCTTTTAGGAAACTCTAAGACTTTGTCTTCCTAGAAAGATTTAAGAAATTTATATCATTTGGAAAGAGAAAAATTAACCTCAAAGACAAAGATGACTTTTGGAACTTAACTAAGCTGTCTTTATAATTATAAAGATCAGATAATTGCTTTTTCTTTCCCTAACTTGTGTAGACCAACCTCAAATCACTGTATAGCCCACTCCTCTTCCTCTTCCTACTCTTCAGCCAATGGCAGAATGATTTTATTCTCCCAGTGTAAGAGAGCATTGTGATTCTGCATGCAGGACAGGAGGCAATTTCTCATGTCCTGAGGACCCCCAGGGGTTCTGCTTTCCTTTCCTTTCTACACAAGGGCCATTTGCAGATTCTTCCATGTCTTCCTCATAGCCACCAAGTGCCCAGCAAAGGATGCCACACACTGCAGGTGCGTCATAACGGATGGTCAGATCTTGATGGCTGCTGCCTGGCAGCAGCACCTGGGAGCTATCTTTGCACATCTTGTAGGATTCAATGACAAAACAAAACAATTCTCCTGATGTTAGCATAAATCTGACTCAAACCAACAGTTTCTTTTTATTGTCCTTGAGAATGTAATATCTAAGCCTATAACTTAGTCTAATGGGTTGTGTCTTCTTTCTTCTGTCATTTAATCATGTGATGAAAGAGTTTGATGTTCTGTTCTTCAGGGTCTTAAGGTCTTTATTTATTTAATAGATATTTATTTGTTGAGAAGTTGTAGAGAAAGCTAGTTGAGGCTTTGGCCTATGTCCTTATCCTGTTATCTACAAGCCGTGTGACCTTCATTAAGTTTTAAACTTGTGTTGCATCTCAGTTACTTTACCTATAAAATAGAGATAATTATTTCAAAAACCTCATAGGGTTACAGTAAGGATTAAATGAACTTCTACATGTAAAGTATCTAGAACAGGGTCAGGCATATAATAAGAACTCAATAAATGTAAGCAATAAACATT
>NW_012155951.1:3922402-3924396 GCF_000956105.1 Propithecus coquereli | reverse complement strand
AGTTGGTATGCCTGTGGAACTGTATTCAGGGATTACGGAGGAGGCTGGAGTGTAATACTCCATCTCTTCATTTCCAGGGGACACTTGAACAGGAGTTGAAATGTGGGGCAAAAGCAATGTTGCCTGGGTGTCTAGGTGAGGAAGAGAAAGCCCAGTTGGAGATAGGGATATTCTTTTCAAGTTTTCAAGGGAAAGCCTGGCCAAAGTTGGCAGGAACTGGGGAATGTTGAGGCAGACTGGTTGGAAAGTATCACTTTCTCAGAAGACATGGTCAGCTGTGGTGGGAGAGATGTGCTGTCCCCAAATCCTGGTCAGTGGACTTCTACAACATGCTTCGAGAGAAAGGACAGATGTGCATCTATTCCTGAACAAACATGAGGTGGGACTCACCCTGGGGCCTCCCAGAAATAACTAAGAGATGATCAAAGACCTTGGGGTGTGGGCCAGGAGAATGAAGAATGAGAATCTGAAGCTTTGCAGGTGTGGCTGCAGGCCAGATAAATTTGATTGTTAATATTAATGTGACCTCATTTTACCCACCGACTGCTGAGACTGGGAAATTCAGGTTACACATAGTACATTTCTTTTCAAAGCATTTTTGTCTCCTAGTATATTCTTATTTGAGCCTTGTGATCAGGACAATTCCTAGGGTATGTTATCTAAGGCCAAATCCCACTGTGCTGATCCTTTGTCCTCATCATTCTTGAGAGCAATAGTGAATATCAAGAGAATCCTTGCAGGAGAACAGGAATCACAAGAGACATATTATGGAAGAGATAGGTCTTCTCTCTCCCCTTTCCTTTGCCTGGATGGTGCCAGTGAAGGGGGCAGAGGTTATAAGTGTTTATGTAACAGAGAGCTCAGCCTGAGCATTGGCTGTGTACACTACTGGGTGTTGGGAGTGAGAGGGAAACTCTTGTGAAGCCCCCCAAGGAATTCATTTTTATGAGAAATGAGACTGTTTTCACCACTAGAATGTTAGCTCCATGTTGCGGGCTGAATTGTACTCCTATACAATTCCTATGTTGAAGTTCCAACCCCCAGGACTCAGAGTGTAAATATATTTACAAAAGATCTTCAAAGAGGTGATTAAGTTAAAATGAGACTTTTAGAGTGGGCTGTAATCTGAATTATGTCTTTATAAGAAGAGGGAGAGACATCAGGCGAGTGCTTGTATAAGGAGGGATGACCATGTGATGAGGTGGCAAGAGGGCGGCCATCTGCAAGACAAAGAGAAAAGTCTCAGAGCAAACCAATCCTGTAAGCACCTTGATTTTGGAATTACAGGCTTCAGAACCATAACAACATGCATTTCTGTTGTTTAAGCTACCTGGCCTGTGATATTTTGTTACGGCAGCCCTAGCAAACTAATACTCTCCATAATGAGAGAGAACTTTTCTCTTTCATTTTCTGCTGTGTATCTGACACCTAGAAAAATCCCTGGCACACAGTAGGCATTCAAGAACCCTTTGCTGAATGAATTAATAGAAGACCCAATGAGGTACCTTATAGGAAGGCATTCATACCAAGGAAATGTTATAGTAGTCTCAGGACGAGGGCCCTGTTTTGAGTGCTTGTGGCTCTTATTTTCTTCTAGCCTAAAGTGAAAGTTCAATTCAAAACCTTCTATGACCTGTCTTTTCATTTATACAGTCTTAGTTGTAATGTCTTCCTCCACGAGCTCTCTGTATCAGCTGGCCTGGCTTGTAGATTATTCCTGACACAGAATGACTGCTACACTATTGTCCGGGCCATTCTCCAACCTCCTCTATGCGTGCCCACTCCTGTCCTTTCAGGCCTCTCTAGGGTTCCACCAGCTGCCTGGTGTCTTGGTGTCTTTTCTTATTGTCTCATCCCTGCCCTGGAATCACTATCTATATTGAGAAACAGCATCTGCTACCTCATGCTGATATTTATCTTATTATACCACTCTACCTTTTAGTACCTAACATAAGACTCTGAATGTAATAATCCTACAGTAAATGTTAGATTCT
>NW_012155951.1:3860429-3922352 GCF_000956105.1 Propithecus coquereli | reverse complement strand
GAATTATGTCTTTATAAGAAGAGGGAGAGACATCAGGCGAGTGCTTGTATAAGGAGGGATGACCATGTGATGAGGTGGCAAGAGGGCGGCCATCTGCAAGACAAAGAGAAAAGTCTCAGAGCAAACCAATCCTGTAAGCACCTTGATTTTGGAATTACAGGCTTCAGAACCATAACAACATGCATTTCTGTTGTTTAAGCTACCTGGCCTGTGATATTTTGTTACGGCAGCCCTAGCAAACTAATACTCTCCATAATGAGAGAGAACTTTTCTCTTTCATTTTCTGCTGTGTATCTGACACCTAGAAAAATCCCTGGCACACAGTAGGCATTCAAGAACCCTTTGCTGAATGAATTAATAGAAGACCCAATGAGGTACCTTATAGGAAGGCATTCATACCAAGGAAATGTTATAGTAGTCTCAGGACGAGGGCCCTGTTTTGAGTGCTTGTGGCTCTTATTTTCTTCTAGCCTAAAGTGAAAGTTCAATTCAAAACCTTCTATGACCTGTCTTTTCATTTATACAGTCTTAATTGTAATGTCTTCCTCCACGAGCTCTCTGTATCAGCTGGCTTGGCTTGTAGATTATTCCTAACACAGAATGACTGCTACACTATTGTCCGGGCCATTCTCCAACCTCCTCTATGCATGCTCACTCCTGTCCTTTCAGGCCTCTCTAGGGTTCCACCAGCTGCCTGGTGTCTTGGTGCGTTTTCTTATTGTCTCATTCTCGCCCTGGAATCACTATCTATATTGAGAAACAGCATCTGCTACCTCATGCTGATATTTATCTTATTATACCACTCTACCTTTTAGTACCTAACATAAGACTCTGAGTGTAATAATCCTACAGTAAATGTTAGATTCTGATTAAGTAATTATGTTGATAATGGATGTTGATGGTGGTGGTGATGAAGAAAGTTCTCTCAATGCTAAATTTAGCCACATTAACTTTATCTGAAAACACAATAGCCTTGACCACTCCATTACACTATGTCAGCCCCAACCGTAGGTTCATTTGAATTTTTTGGTAGTAGCAATTGCGGCCATACTACCATCGAATGTTAATGTTAGTGTCCACAGCAGCCTCACTTGACAATACAGCATCATTAACTATCTTCGGTAATCCCAAAGGAGTCAAACAACTGTTTCTCCATTGGGAAGGCTTCTGAAAATACTAAGTCAAGGGTTTAGGGAGAAATGGACCTTTGTCTGGCACTAGGCCAACAGTGAATATACAAAGCAGGATTTGCAAGCTATTAGGATGATAATTGCTTATAGAATTGCTAGAGCATGGCATCTTTTCAGACGAGTCTACCTGAGAAATTCAGCTCCAGTACACCCGAGGAGTGACTAAAATAAATTAGGAGATGGAAAAGATTCAGAACTGCATCAAGCTTAGACGACTCAGGGGAAGTGAATCAGATAAATACATTAACACACACACACAGTGACGGATGAGGCAGATGACATTTTATGCTCCTTTAAACTGACTGATGAAGATCAGACAAATTAGAAATAGCTGTGGACAAGTTCAAGAACGTCTTTCTAGTGTGTACTGAAAAGGAATCTTAAGGAGCAGAGCTGTGATGTACTCTTGTAAAATGGAAAGTGGGATAATGGAAAGAATATTCTAAGAGTTATACTCCTGTGCTCAACTGTTATAAACTTTAAGAAAATAATTTTAAGTGTAACGTTTTGAAATATGACATAATATTATAAAGAATCTCAGAGCAAAAATAATGTTAAAAACTAAGACCATTTCTATTTCGGATACTAAGTAATAATATATAATCTTACAGATGTTAGTTTCCTATTCTTTGTCTAATCATGAAATATGAAGTCATAAATTTAAGCTACAATTTAGATCATGGACACCATACTGCATGTACCAACTCTCACTGGCTCTGTATTCAGTCCATATTTTTAATGAGGCTAAAGATTATTAGATATCAATATTTTCAGAAAAGTGCAGTGTATTTTATTTATTTAAATTTAGATTACATTTGAATTCTATTTAGATCATAGAGGGTTCCTGATTCTAAGTTAAGTTTTCATAAATAGGAAATAAAAAATCATCACCTGCCTTTCTTTTTCCTCCATGCAGGCATAGGTGAGTGTTTGTGTTTCTGATGTATATTTACTTCATCTTATTTTGGAAGTTTGTAAAGCTGAGGAATGAAAGAGTGTGGCCAACAAGAAAAGAAGTGGACTTGAAATATGTGCTGATGGAAGTCTACAGTTTGAAAATGCATTAATTTTGGGAAACTAATGGCAAAGTAAGCTAACTCCTAAGCAGAGATGAAAAAAATGCAAAGGACAGAGGTTGTTGACACTTTCTCCTCCATGAGTTGTTATTCTGTGACTGCTAAGCCCTTCTTACTGCTTGGTGATAATGAACTTAACCCTTGTAGACGGTCAGATGCAGCAGAGTCACTGGCTAATGAACATGCAGTTGGTACATGCCTAAGTAATCACATACTGGTGGAAAAGTGAACTTTAAGGTCAAAGCTGGACAAAAGTGGAATCACAAATCATCTTCAGAGTGTAATGCCTTATTTTATATGAAAATATGAGGAGTCATTGCATGAAATAAACAGGAGCAATCACGTTTCTGCTTTCCAAACTTACTATCACCATTTTCCAACACATGTCCTATACTTAGATTGGATTATGACCTTTCTCATCCACATCCCCTTCCCAGAAAGCCTACCAGGGAACGCTTCCTTATCTGTGATGATGCCATTCCTCCACCATGTATTGCTCAAATTCCTTTCTATTCCTTCCAGTTGCAGTCATTGTAACATATTATCCATTTAGCACTTCATGTTTGCCATTTAATAATATGACAAATAATAAGAATTTTATCTCAGCTAGACTGAAAGCTTTTTGAGGGCACACATGATGGCTTTTGGGTCTGTGTTTTCCAGTTTGCTTACTGAAATGCATTGATTAGACAGAAGAAATAATTGTTTAATGATCTTCCATTTGAGTATTGTTTTTAACTTTCAAACAAGTTTTTAAAACTATAAGCTGAGAAATCTTATTTTGAGTTTTCCATTCAGGAAAGCTTTTATTAAGGGCTTCTTGAGTTATAAATCCATGAGATATAGAAACTTTAATTTTATACAAAAAAAAAAAAAGAAACAGTCTTTCGGTGTTTCTTAAATCAAACCTCAAGGTATTTTGCTTCAGTTTTCTTTAGTAAGGAACTGTAAATCAGAAAACACACACACTGTATATTCTTACTACTTATCTGCAACAAACAGAACATTCCAGACTTGTTGAAGGGATGGTTCAACGTGGCAGAGATGTGACAAGTAGCATGGTATGTATTGAGTGTACTAGGGAATGTTTGGGAATGTTGGAGGAGCAGTGGATTACGTTTAGTTCGGTCATGTTGCCACACAAAGGTGGCACTGAGAAACCCTGAGCTGTGGGCTATAGTGGAAAGCAGGAGCCAGGTCAGGAGAGCCCTGGATGTCCCATATGCAGGAAATCCAGTATAACCTGCAGTGGAGGGTGCAAGGGTTAGATTCATATTTTAGTAAGACCATTCTTTATGGTGAATATTTTTGGGTCATTTTCTCAATTAAGGTGAATTGGCCATGGCACCATTAGTTAAGAATCCACTTAGGTACAATGTCCACCCACCTAGCCTGCCAGGACTTGTGACTAATATTATATGTCCTAGGGAGAATTATTACTATGTGAGAAAACATGGTAACATTCTCAAATCATCCAATGAGATTGACTAATTACTGAAGATCATCTTGATGTTTTCTCCATCACAGTTGGGAAAGGAGAACTGCTGAAACTATCACAGAAACTAGACTCTTGAGTGTGTTGACACTCATATTTTAAAAATGGAGTGATAACGAGTCATAAGACAAGGAAAAGAACAACAGAAAAAGAGGCTTTTTGATCATATACCTTTAGTAAAACAAACAAACAAGCAAACAAATCCTATTGTTTTATTACTTAAAATTTAATTTTTACTTCCCTAAAGCCTTATCATTGCTGTTTAGAGCAGGAGGAGCATAAAGGAAATTTAAGATACTGATCAGTAAAAAAAGATGTGGGAGCTGGTTTGAAATAAATCAATTAAAGCTTCATAATTATCTAGCCAGTGGCACCTGTCCTAATCCACCTCAATCCTCCGGATGTCAAAGTGGGAGACTGGGAGAAATGGTTTAGCAACTTGGTATAGGTATTTTCTTTCATTTGTTGTCCAGAGTGTATATGGTATCACTGTATGCTGCTAATGATTATAAAGTATTTAGAAACTCAGGAAAGTACAAGAGAGATTTGAGACCCAGTAAAGCTCATTCACTGACCCATGAACTGGAATCTGAGCTCAGGAAAACTTACAGAGTACCGATATGACTTTGCTCAAACGTCATATTGAAAATTTGGAGATTCATCAGGTGGGGAAGTCATTAAATACTCCTTTTACTGGTCTGTTCTCTTTTAAGCATGCAGTAGATGATCACCTTTACAGAAGAGGTATATTTGGTCACATTGTTGAAATACAGGCCTGAGAGCAGGAGCTATAGCTCACCTACTGATCACCAGGATTAGTAATTGCTTCCAGAGGGGCCTGTTCTTCTCCAGTGAGTTGGAAGGCAGCAACACCGTTACTCATCAACCACTGGTATTCCAAGGTGAGGGAAACTGTGCTATCTGGATCGGTGTCCAGTGTTTTGGATGGTGGATGAACCCTCTTACCTACAAGTGATTGGGTGGGTAGAATACAAAGCGGAAATCAAAGCCAGACCACACCCAGATTCCTGAGTGATAATAATGTACGGGGACATTTTGGCCTCACAGTGCTGCTTGCTGAATGTTGTGTAGTAGTGCATGATGTCTGAGCCTGGACACTGCCAGGTGCCAACTGATATGTCACATGTGAGTGGGGTGGCTGAACAGCCTGAGACAGGAACAAGGAAACTTCAGACTTCAAACATCAGATTTCCTAAATTGCCTAGCTGGTGTAGAGAGGGCAAAGGTAAGTCTACTTGCAACTCATTCATTTGTTCATTCATTCATTCCTTCATTCAGACTGGTGGCTTTGTTTCCCTTGAAGTCACACTGCTGAATTTAAGAAGACACAATGACAAGTCAACAAAATAATAGAAATAAAAGAACTGACACTCGACTTCTGTTACTCTAGTCATCCTACTTTGCCCTAGTTACTTACATTTTGATCTTTGAGATCATTTCCATTTAATATTTAAAGATTTATTGTTGAGTGGGAATGTTTCTTAATTGGTGATAGGCTACACAGCTTAACTGCCTTGTTTGTCTCTTTGTTCTTTTTCTTATTCCCAAATCAGCTGATTGTTCTGGTAGCACATAGAAACATCTCATTTGAAAGGTAGGAGTCAGATAAGAAAGACTGTTGCCTACACCACTAAAACAGACACATGCTGTTTGAGTGTTCTGAGGAAGTCTCACGATATCAAAGACTTAGTATTGTGTATTTCAGCTGACATTTAGGGTTTCTTTTTTCTCCAGAAATTTTCGGAATCTATTGGAATCGACTAAAGGCATCTCATTATAGGCAGTGGTAGTCTGTGCTTGTTCCAATGTTGGCCAAAATATATTTGTATAAAGAATTCTCCAAGAGAGTACATACCCTTCTTAATATCTTCTTGACTCTTCTGAGAAAATTAGAGGTGACAGATACACATGGTCAGCTGCCTTCCTGAGGTGGGTGCAAGCCAGTTACTTTGCCAGTGAAGTGCTGTACTCTCGTTTGCTTGTGTGCACACTCTCTCTTTCTCTCTTTTACCTTTCTCTCTTTCTTTTGTGGTTGGTATATAATGGCTGTGTAAGTTTTCATAGAAATAACCAGTGTCATAAATAACTATTTGCTTCTCTGTAGAAATGGGTATCTGGATACTTTTCTGTTCTGTATGTATGTTCATAAAGCTGTCTGAGGGAGGCATTCAAATTGCCCCTGTTTTATTGCAGAACACATCCATCTTACATTGATAAGTGATGACAAATAGGATAAAAAAAATCTCCCAAATGTTTCAACAGAAAAATCAAACAAGTATTTGTCTTGGCTTCACCATTTTGGATTTGAGAAATGTGACATTAACTTCGCCTGCCAACTTTTCCTTTCAAATATGTTTTTGTTAATTCTTAATGCCATTGTTTCATTCCTGTCTTACTTTATTTGGTCATACACTTTCTGCTTGAATTCAAACTGTTTGTCAAATGTGATAATGGGCAGAAAGATGCAGCATGGGAAGTTAGCCTTCTTGTCTTACAGCATTTTCCCCTGGATGTAATTTTCCTAATATTAATGCAACTATGCATTTGACTCACAAATTCCAAAGCCTTTCAGAAAGGGCAATTGTATCTTCATCATGAGTGTGTTGTCTTATTCTGTGGTTCCAGTAATCTTCATTTTATGAGCTTAGGCTCATTCTGAATATGCAGAACTGGAAACAAAACAAAACAAAACAAAACAAAACACCTTGTTTCTTAGAGGAGATTCTCTTGTATTCCATTTTCGACCTTTGCTGCTAAACCTAGGAGGCCCCAGAATGAGCCTGGACCTTGTTTCAGATGCCTCCGAGGCATCAAACTATGTCGCATTGCATCTCTCAAACCATTCCACTTTTGGCACCGTTACTTCTGGCATCTCTCTCCCTGGCATTGTCACCAACCACCTTCATCCTTTATTTCCTTCTTCCTTTTTTAAATGTCAAAACTTCCTTAAAGAGTGTGGACCATATAGAAGTCTGAGGACAAAGTCGGAGTGTCCATGGTTCCAGGCCCTCCCTGTCTGTAACCAACACCCTCTTTGGCCTTGTGCAGGTCATTCTGGTTCTCTCCACTTCTGCTTTCCCATCTGTTAAAAAGTGGATAATAATATTTGCCTCGCTGGGGTGTATTTATGCTTAATTACTGTAATTGCTTGTAAACAATTTGCTATCCCGGGATAAAACATATGACTGAAGAATAAATATTAGAGGAGACAATTTAATATCTCTTTATTTATTTTTAAAATGTATCACATGATTGCCTTTTCCCAGGTAGTTTATTTCAACAGTGTGCGTAGCAGCCCTTCAAGACAAGGGACAATGTGCTATCACACAAAAAACAAACAAACAAACAAACAACAAACAAAAACAAAAACACCTTCTGCTGAAAGTCAGGTTTCTTTTCTAGTTCCAGCCCTAAATTTCTGTGTGATTTTTAAACTTTTCTGGGTTTCAGGCGTTTATTTCAAAAGGGGGCAGTAATATATGCCCATTTATCTTACAGAGGTGAGAAGAGTATTGCATGAAATAACTGATGTGAAGTATGACTCGGTAAATTAAAAGACCTAGAATAAATACTTTTACTCAGCTATCTAATAGCAAGGTGAATTCTAGGATGAAAGCATGAGAAAACAGGATGTTGGGCACATGTCAAGAAATATATAAAAATGTTATTTTTTTTAAAAAAAGAATATTTCCCCCAAAGTTAGAAAGAGCCTGACACATGATATGTCTTCAATAAAGATTAGCTGTTATTATTATTTCTAGGTCACCCAGAAGACTTCATATATGACACTGAAGCCAATGGTATGACAAGTTGTAGGATACGATTCCCTTGAATCTGTCTCCCTCACCCACATAGGATGCATCCTACACGGAAAGAGCAAAATGCATGATGTTAAAAGATGCTGGAAAACTTCGATTTTAGGCCTCAGATATTTCCCCTATTCACCTTGAATTTTTCAGGAAACTTCACCATTAGAGGTTTAGTTTTTTCAGCTTCCTTGCAAAAGAAAACAAAACCTTAAACGAGTTCATTGAAGTTACTACTGACTTTCAGACTCATAACTTCCAGAGGCAGGAACGGTGTGGGACGTATGAGGAGATACATGGGAGGTTCTGAGGAAGGGTTGAGGTAATGGGAAACCCAAAAATGAGATGGAGATGGGAATTGGTTGAAGGTTGAATTGGAAGAGGTATTGTGATGTAAAAGGAAGAGAGTACGGTAAAGTAGATAAAAGAATACTGCAGGAAAAAATATTAACACTGAAATCTGTGAATGAATATATATGATATAGAGATAGGTTAGATATAGATGATTTTTCACTCTATACTGTCCTTGTAGAGACAATGAGGTTTAACTCAGCTTGTCAAAATCAGTTTGATTTATGAGCATGTGGGAGAAGAGGGTAGGTCCTGGTTTGGGGAAGATTTTTCTCTGTGCTCATTAATACCTTTTCTATATAGGAATCCCTCAACTCGGGGATTGTAGGTGGAAATCTCACATGGGTAAGTATACAGCACATGCCTGACGCTACAAGTTTGTTTTCTCAGCTCTTGGAGGAGAGAAATTAGGCTACAGAGAGCCCAGGAATTCTGTAGAACTGTTCCAGTAAAGTCACCCATGTTCAGTTTTTAGGCCCAGCATTGGAATGATGCATAGATATAAGGCTGCTGGTACCTGGACAGCACTTCTCCATGGAAGTTGCACTTGGGCCTAGGAAAACAGAGATCCTTAGAGGGCAATGCTGAAAAGGCTCTGTTCCTTTGTCCAGCAGAGTATTGCAAAGTCTCATGGATCACAGGAGAAATGTAGCATAGATACAGATGTATGTGGTCTCTGCGTGCAAAATATGTTTGAAAAGTGCCCACAGTGCTTATCTCTAACTTGTGGACACGAGCCAGCATGGAGACGACAATATAAGTGCAGCCCAGATGAGCCATGGGAAAGCCAACAGGAGTGAGTTGAGTAAATCTGAGTGGAGTTAATCTCCTCTACCTATTATGTGTTTTATTGTATGATTGAAAGTTCCTGGATAGGCCCAGACAAAGCCACGTATCGATTCTTCAACTCCCCTTCATGATTTTGCATGCTCTTCCCTGAAACCATTATCTAAAACACAGTCTGCAATTAATCTTCAAGGCAGCATGTAATCAGCCAAGGGTTACAAGACTAGGATTTCAAATAGTCCCAAATGCTGAGGTTTCGGACACATGATGGGGAAGCCTAGGTAGAGAGTCAGCTAAATAGTCAAGCTTCCTTGAGCAAAGTAGATTCTTATGTGTGATCGGTTGGGACATGAAAACATGAGGACATAGGATATGAGTGAATGTATTTCTTTATAATGAATCTGTCCACGGAGGCGGGGGAGGGAGGAGGGGGACGGGAAGGTGAAAGCGTCCAGATGCTGGAGTGCAGTAAAGCATTCCCGGCTGTTAGTTCCAGTAGGTCATTACTGCATTAATTTGGTGTTTAATTAAATGCCTGTGCAACAGACCATTTATTTGTTATCTAATATTAGCTTTAGTTCTTATCAATTAAATGCTAGCTGAGGGCTTGATTCACTTACATTTTATGTCCCCTTATACTCTGTTCAGAAACAACAGCCAAACCCAACAAGACCTCACTGTGCCTACAAAGATTTATACATCCAGATTTCAGTGTGGGGAATACAATATACTCGTGTTATTAGGTAAGAGTAAGGGAAATAAAAAGAAGATGCCATTTCATTTTGAGAAAGCAATTACCCAAATACATGGTCTGTGGTTTCCCTTTCCCCTCCCACTGCCCCTCTTCAATGGGAGATAGTACAGGGTGGGTTGGTGAAGAGGATACCAGGAGCATATATTCCCCATCCTGAATCGATTGTGCTTCCTCCTCCACTCCCATTCTGTCTTCCCCCCATGCTGAAGGCAAAGGCTCCTGGCTTTCCCCTTGTTAAATTTCACATTCCCTTGCATATGTCTTGAGTTTTTAGTGAGACTTGTAGCACCACCATGAAATGAATTAACCCTAGAGAGTTGTCTACTTGCTGTCAAGTCAATCAAGGTGCACTTCAACTAAAATATTATGTTGAGCAAAAGGATAGCAAAAAAGACCAGGAAAGGTAAGAGAGAGGAATTCTGCAGCCTAGTAGAATTAATGTTGAGAGTATGACCCAAGCTGGTGTTTACTACTGGTGGGTCATTTGCATATCACCGTCAACATCTTTCCCATGCCTATTGCCAATTACTGCCTATACTAACAGTTATTTACATTCTTTTTTAACCCTATCAACTCTTTTAAACTTAGAAACTTATTTTTAAAAGAAAACTTGATTTCTCTATCTTAGATATATGACTAATATTATTTTTTCATTAGAGTAAGTGTAAAAATAAATACAATGTAATTAAACATTATTAATTTCTAGGAACATATTATTACCTGTCAAAGGCTCTGAGCTTCAAACATGCACTTTTGTTGCTATAAAAAGAAGAAAAGTAAGCATTAGAGAGGTGTTAAAGATGTACAATTCCAGACTGAGAATTTATCCTTGGTGTCATCAGAAGGATCAAAAGAGAATTGAAAAGGGAATAACCTCCTCACTCTGTGATTCCGTTTTATTTGCCAAACTTGTACAGCACCTAAAATTATCTGTAGCATTTCACACTTGGGGAAGTACTGCTCTAAGTCACCAGAGTTCAGTTCTAAACTTATCAGAAGTTCCAAGAAAAACTCAAGAGTAATTCTACATGGAGCAATTGGAGGGAATAAATAGTACACTTTGGAAATCAAGAGACCCTTCTGTTTCAGGGAGGACATCGGGTGAAAGGGCATTACAGAGTAGAGCTTCTAATGGCTATAGTCATTTCTGTGGAAGGTTCCATTACAGACCCTCCTTGCTCAATCTTTCCTCTTCTGTCCTCTTGCCTTATTAGAGGTGCAACACCATACATATAGTCTCTCCATCACCAACGCACAGCCTTCAGCACCTTGCAAAATGCTTCATTAAAGAATCATTCCTTTTGGGCCCTTTCCATGGCAAGTTGTCAAATATCTTAGTATCAGTAGTGCATCAAACCACAATTAGTCATACATTTAACATGTACAACCGGATGAGAGTGTGTGTGATAGCAGAACCAGAGCATTTTGAAGAAGGAAAATATTAAGAGCAAAAAGAAGTCTTGTGTTGTAGATTGAATGCTTACATCCTCCGAAATTCATATGTTGAAATCCTAACCTCCAATAAGATGATATTAAGAAGTGGGGCCTTTGGGAGGGGATTAAGTCACGAGGGTGGAACCCTTATAAAAGTGCCCTTATTAAAGAGTCCCCAGAAAGCTCACTCCTCCCTTCTACCATGAGGAAACAGCGAAAAGATGGTTGTCTATGAATCAAGAAGCAGGGCTTCATTAGTGGACACCTTGATCTTGAACTTCCCAGGTTCCCATAAATTTCTGTTGTCTATAAGCCACCTGGTCTATAGAACTTTTGTTATAGCAGCCCACCTGAAATAAGATTTCTGCAGCATGTGGGTATGGAAGGGTATCCCAGTGAGCTCCACATCAAAGTCTATGCCAGGCTTAACATGTTTGTGCCTACAGGAGTAGTTTCTCAAGGCACAGTGAATATGGATCCTTAATGGATCTTTTTACGGGTCTAAATTGTTTCTCTCTCACGGCCTAACCTATTCTGTGGCACATGCTCTCAAGGTAAGCCTGAAATATGAATTATCTTCTAATCACTCTAGTTATGGCCTCTAATCTTCATATCACTGATGAAACTTATGTTTAGAAGCTAGGAAGACTAGAAGAAGGTAGGACCAGAAATCAGGTCCCCAGGTTCCATTTAGATTAAATAAGTGTTGTTGAGGATGATTCTGCCATAGGTTCCACTGTAGTAGGTAAAAGTAGATACCCAGAGAACATGACAATAGGTTATAATCCAAGCTAGGCATCCATTTTAGAGAGATTTAAAACAAATGGAAATGTCTCCCAACAAGTGAGAAAACACTAGCCTGGAGAAGGACAAACAGATGACATGTAAATTTAGGTAGCCAAGCAGATTGGCAGGAAGCCAGCTTCAGGAAATCATTTCTTAGCAGTTAGCAGATTCTCAGCTCCCTAGGCTAGAGGTTAACATCACCACTTCTGGAAGTGATAAAATTGACCAGAGCCATGGTCATAAAGTATTCAGAAGTATGAGTACAGAATAAAGATGGGGATCCAATGATCAGACCGAGGCATACAACTGGATAGCAAAAATCAAACAAGGTTAGAATTATCACTAGATACTGGAGCAGGATTGTGTCTTTGAGGAGGACAATGGTTGGGGAATGAGGAGATGCAGGTGACAAGGCCTAGATAAGACTCCACACCACCTCCTCCTACTCCTGTGTTAACATAGACCTATCATTTTGGTCTAGGGAGGCAATGAGAACCTATAGTCAAGACAATTCTGACCAAGGGGGAGGTAATTTCCAAAGGACGAGAGGAAGAGAAAATGGCATCTATAAGCCAATGACAGATTTGTTAGGGTCTAGCCTGGAGGAGGCACCTATAAGAAAAGGTATCAGGGAAGAATAGGGTGGGCCAGTCCATCGCTACCAACTTCCTCTTTTTCCTCACAACGCATGACTCAATTATCAGGAGATGTGTTTTGTCTCCCTTTCCCTTATTATCAATGCTTTTCTGCTTCTGTTCCTTACCTTTCTCCATTCAGGGAATCGTATTATAGCTAACCCACAGTGGTTTACTGTTCTTCCCTCTTGCCTCACAGCAACCATTTACCTTTCCTTGCACATCTTTGGCCTCAGTTCCCCACCATTGACTTGCTAACTCTATTACTTATCCTTGAGTCGCATTCTGCAGCCTAGGCATTTCTAACTTCAGGGGATGCAGAAGGTGTGACCTCCACAGGAGTGCAAATGGGCATAATTGTACCAGCCCACTTGTCTTACAGGCTGCTCTGAAGATCCCATGAAATATAGGTGGGAAAGTGCCCTGCAAAATTTAAAGTGCTTTGCAAATCCAAGAATGTTCCTCCCTTGGAATTATTTAGTTAATAGTGGAGTGTCTTCACTTTGCTCTGCATATGCAGACCTCACCATGGACTAGGTTTGCTCTGGCCCAGGGGGAGTTTCCCAGCTGCTCTGGAAGGAAGCGCTTTCTTCCTTGAACTGCTGACAGAGCCTCAGCTGCAACGGTGGTAGCAGGTGGTGCTCTGATAACGTCGGCTCCAGTTGAGGTACAGGAAAATAGAGCAGCTGAGGACCAAAATCTGAGCGATAACAGGAAATGAAAAATGAGGCAAAGTTATATCTTCTGTTGCCTCATAAAGGCTCCTGTGACAAATGGAATCACAGGCATCACGCAAACCTTGCTTAGCTACTGAAGGCCTGAGCTATCTTGACGGCAAATATCTGTCCTCTGGTTATCTGTGGGAAAATAATAAGCAAATGTGTATGTGTGTGTGTGTGTGTGAGAGAGAGAGAGAGAGAGGGAGAGAAGGAGAGAGGGAGAGAGGGAGGGAGGGAGGAAGGGAGAGAGAGAGAGGAAAGAGAACAGTTAATCACCAGATACCACTACTATGTACAGCATGAAAAATTAGCAATCTATACCTCTATGCTGAAATTTAAATATTTGTTTAACTAACGTCTGTGGTCTTGCTGAAATAGTGTTACTAACACATGGCAACATTTGCTAAGTTGGTTTTCTGGGTGGAATACTAAAATGCAAAAGTATGAATTTTACCATAAGTGACCGTAAAAACCACACTTTCATTTTCTGATGTCGATTGTCAAGGCAGACATTCTTAATTAAAGACACTAATATTTAGCCTTTTGAATAATTATGTGAACATATACTTCATCCATATATTTGGTAGTTAACATTAGGTTTAAAATCCATATCTATTATTACAAATATAAATGCATAAATGTGCAGTCAAGAAAGTAATCTCTTTGGCTTATAATTTATTTGAAAATAAATCATGATACAATTGTGTGCCTGACAGATGTTAGATGTTCAATAAATACTTGCTAAATAAATGAGTGAATGCACACTTAGATGGGTTGGTGCCAAAGTAAATTCAGTGCGCCCCTTGCCATATTTGCACCCAGAATAAATCAAGTCAAAATGCCTATTTAGAATTGTAAAAGGGAAATAATTTACAGAAGGTCATCATATATAAGCAGGGCTATTCTTGAGGGGAGGTGGTGGAGGGAAATGGAGGAAGCTCTTCTATGCCCTTGCCAGGGAGAGGAGAGGGTAACCAACAGATCTCTTCAAGCACCGTTTAGTAAACTGCTTACCCAGCTGGATGTAAATGTAAATTTCCATACAGGAATTTGGGTTATGGAATACTTCCACAATAGCCTGTGCAATACATTGACTCACTCTATCACGTAGGGGAACATATCTCTGTCTCTGCAGGCAAAACTTCACCTCAGCTCTGTGAAGTGACTGAAATACACGGCTCTTCCAATTTATTGTGGTTTGTTATTGACTCTTCATGACCACCTGAACTGGAGCCTGTGAGTCCTGGCACCACTGGAGGGGCTGGAAAAACAGACTAACAATTTGGAAAGCAATCTTTAGGTTGAATAAATTTCTGACATCTTTGGGGAGATTTAACAACTTGAAGAATCTTCCTTCCAATCTAGTTAGTCCTTAATTTGTCTGTAATTATAAAAAAACAACAAATCAAAAAAACCTGATTGCCTCATTTTATATGGTTTCAATTTTTCATGTTCATGTCTTTCCTTTTTGAAAGTAGGCATACCATACCCCTTAAAGATGTTAGGCCAGTAAGTACCTTGCTTTAGACAGGCTCATACTGCCATTTTATTTTTCATGGAAAGAAGAGGTTGTTATTTCCAGAAAAATTGTTAAGAGAATGTTTCACATGGCTTTAGAGGGCCAGTGTAAATCTCATGAAGACAGGTAGGTACTTCAAAAAGCATTTGAGACTGTGTCCACTTATACAACCAAATAAAAGAATTTATTTGGCTGAATGATTCAGATAATATTCTTTTTACCTATTGGCACAAAATTTATCATTACAGTTCTTGCAAGCTGTGCCCTTCTATCTTATATGTGAGTCTTTATTTAAAAGTTCCTGAGAGACACCTCGCAGAAAGTTGAGAAGAATTCATTCTCATTGGTTATTCTCTAGAAAACATAGAACAAGCCTTCAGTGTGTCCCCAAAGAAACAGAGTGCTGTGGGTGCCTGAAAGATGGGAGTTGTTTCAGATTCTGCTCAGTATCTAGTCTTTGTTTCCTGAAACATAAACTAGAACATTTAGGAACTACCGATCTTAGAGCAAAAAACTTGACATCATTTCTAGAAATCTCTGTCTGATTCTATCTTAAATTTTTCTTTTGGTCATTGTCCATGCAGAGTGGTCTTCTGTCACTTGTATCAGAGTCATCTGGGTATTTGTTAAAATGTAGGTACCGATGCCAAACAGCCAACTATGGATGATAAGTCCACCAATCAAGACTTTAAATGAGCTCCGAAGTGATTCTTAAATACATTGGCATTTAAGAGCCACTTCTCCAATAGCTTCAAAAGTAAATCTGGATTTTGGTAAGATCTGTACTTATTTCCAACAATATGGACGATTGGAAAAACAGGGATGTTGTACCTTGCTGAGTGATAATCCTTTACAAGGGCAGACAGACCTACACTTTCTGCTGGGCCGAATGGTTTTCCCAAAAAGGTTATGTCCACATCCTCACCCCTGGAACCTGTGAATAATACCTTATATGACAAAAATTAAGTTAAGGCATTGAGATGACAATTTTACCTGAATTATCCTAATGACATCAAAAGTGTCCTTCTAAGAAAGAGGAAAAAGAAGATAAAACAGACACACAGAGGAGAAGGTGATGTGAAGAAGGAGCTGAGTGAGATGTGGCCACAAGCCAAGGAATTCAGATAGCCACCAGAAGCTGGAAGAGTCAGGGACTGGATTCTTCCTTAGTGCCTTCAGAGGAAGTACTGCTATGTGACACCTTGACTTCGGGCTTCTTGCCTCCAGAACTTTGACAGAATACAGTTTTCTTTTAAGTCACCTAGCTTGCTGTAATTTATTATGGCAGACACAGGAAACTAATACACTGCTCCTGCTGTTAAATCAAATACGAACTTCCTCAGAACACATTTTTCATCAAAAAACATCATTAAGCACCTATCATGTTCCAGGTATGATATAGCAGGCACATGGGTCTGAAGACATGTCCCTGGCCTTGTGGACCTTACAGATTTTTGTCTTGGCCTCTGTCAGTCATCTCCACTTGGACACAAGTCCCACAAGGTGGGAGATCTTGCCTTTTTTTAACTTGGGACAGGTCCTGACACCTAGTAGGCCCTTACAGACTTTAGTTGTAGGAATAAATAAGGCAAATGAATTAATATGTAATTATACATTATAAAGTGTGGGAAGTAAGAGGAGGAAATATAAATAAATACACTACAGTGATTAAGATTTTTGTTCTAGAGTTAGACTGTCTAATTTTGAATCCTAGAGCCTTTGTCTATAAACTATGTTGTCCTTGAGTAGGTTATTTCAAGTCTCTGTGCTTTAATTTTTTCATGTAATGCATTACTCATAGGTTTGTTAAAAATATTAAATAAGATAATCCATTTAAAATATTTAGTGAAGTATTGGCTGCACAATGTATAATACATGTTAACTATTAATATTACGTTTTATGTGGTGATGAGGAAAGGCCTCCAAGGGGGTGATGATTGAAGCCTGATGATGAGAAGAGGCAACCAGACAGAGAACATCTGGTTGAGAGAATGGCAGATGTGGAGATCTTAGGGAAGAATTTTGAGTGTTCAGGAAACTGGAAGGAGGGCTAAATGGATGAAGCATTGTAAGAAAATAGATGATGGTATGAAATGGTACTGGGATAATAAGAAAGGTAGTGTGGGTCCTAGCAGGGGGTTTGTATTTTACTCAAAGTGAAATGAGAAACTATTGAAATCTTTTGAGCTAGGGAGTGACATAATACAATCACTATGAAAAAAAGTGACTTTGGTGTCTGTATGGCGAAGGGTGGATTTGGAGTAGAGCAAAGGAATTGGGAGACCCGTGAGATGGTTCTTACAGTATCTTGGGAAGGAGTGATGGTGTCTAGGATTAGGATGTGGGTTGAGGGAAGGAGAGAGCTCAAAGGATTTGGCATATAGTTTGGTGGTAGAAAGGCCAGGACTTGTTGATAGAGTAGACATATAATAGATTTGGAGGTGGGGTGGGATATGGAGTGCCACACTGTAAGGTTTCTGGCTTAAAATGTGTGGATAGTGGTGCCATTTACTGAGATGGGAAAGACAGAGGGAAGAACAGCTTTTAGGATAAAATCAAGAATTCTCTTCCAAACACTTTGAGTAGGCAGCTGGATATATGGGCAGAGAAGTCCCACACTGAGGATATAAATTTGGGAAGTATCAATATATAAATGCCAAGTAAATGTGAAAATAATGGAAGGGGATATGGAAAAAAATAGAGAAGTGGGGTGGTGGCAGGAGAGCCCCAAAGGAACTCCAGCATTCAGCTCTCAGGCAGAGGAGGATGAACCTGTAAAAAAGACCGAGAAGGAGCAGCCAGGGAGGAGGGAAGAAAGCAAGGGGAGGATGGTGACTTACAGGTGAAGAGAAGAAAGGACAGGGGAATAGGAGCTGTGCTCAGTGCTGCTGCAGTGAGGAGCAGTTTCAGAGGAATGATGGGAGAGAAGTCAGACTGGAGTGGATTAGAAAATGAAAAAGAGCTAAAGAAGTAGAGACAGTGTGTCAGACAATTCTGTTCACAGGTTTGGCAGAGAAAGAAAGCAAAGAAATTGTACTATAGCTGACAGAAAACTATAAAGTCATGGGAGGCTGATTTTATTTTCTTTTATTTTTATTTTGAGATGTAAGCGGCATTATGTTTATATGCAAATGTGAACAATTTGACTGAAACAGAGAAGCTGATGATGTAGGAGAGAAAGCAAAGCCCTGGGGAAGGTGAGGGGATTTGTGATGCAGAACATAATGTAGAGAGTCCCTTTGATAGAGGAGAGATGCTTAATCGCCGGAGTCAGGGGGAGAAAAGTGGGAAAAAGGATATTTATATAGGTAGGTTAAGGAAGTTGGACATGGGAACATGTGGAAACTACAGGCTGATAGCTCCTGATTTACTCAATAAAATACAGGAAAATATTATTAGCTGAAAGTGGTAAGGAGAGGTTAAAAATAAGAGAGAGCTACAAGATAATCTTTGATGAGAATGAAGACTGAGCACTGTAGAGAAATGCAGTGAGGTTGTGAGGCAAGGTTGAATATGTGTTCGAAGTTGCTAATAGATAGATGGTTCCAGGTGTTTGAGAGCTTAAGGGACATCTCTTAGAGATTGCGAGAAACCAAATTAGAACTCACTGTGCACTCTCCAGTGGGTGATTCATGGGAACCATCTGACCAGGAGAATATCCTTGATTCACTGTTTTGGGAAGGTGCAAAGGGTACTGGATAAGCAGCCAACAGAGCGATAGGGATAGTCTTGCAGAAAGTCTGGTTGAGCACAGAAAATCAATTTTTATGGCCATCTCCTGTCACCATCACATAAGTGGCTGTCACACAGTTTCATCTCTGGTCAATGGGGGAATATTGGCATGTAAGAGCAGAGTTAATAATGGTTGTGCATGGTTGTCATGTTCTCTCCTATTGGACCTGCCTTGATTTCACAGATTGTTCCAGATTGTTCTGGATTTTGCATATTGTTCCAGAAATGTCCTGCCCAAACAATCCTCCCACCACCACTTCCTGGCCTTTTCCTTAATTCTCTGGCTCCTGAATCATGCTCTTCACATCCAAGGATAAGGCTTGTATCTGTAGACATTTTTAGAAGAAGGTCAGCATGTCCGTTGCCTACCTTCCCTCTTCAATCATTCAGAAGCAACCCACAACGTGAGGTTGAGTGCCTGTCAGTCACATTGACAAAAAAGAGGGCTAGGTTCTGGGCAGAGGAAACTTCTGAATAAAACAGAGAGGTGACAATGGGCAGATTTCATTTGAGAAACTAATGAAATTTTAGAGGTTGAGGGTTCACATGGGGGTGGTATGTAATGAAGGTCTGGCGCTGGTCTGAGGATATTGGCTAGGGACTAATTTTACAGAATCTCATAAATCTTATTGAGATTTTGTATTTTATTCCAAGGGTAACAGGAAACTCCTCCAATTTCCTCCATAAACATCACAGGGAAAAGTGAGAAAGAATTGTCTCTCAGTGTTGCTTGAAACTTTTGCTTTTTGAGAAAGGCAGTTCAAAACACTGAAATAGAATTATGCCCTATTTGTAAAATTATCTTTCCTTCCCTCCACTCCTCCTCTTCCTCTCCTTCCTTCCTTACACTTTCTCTCCCTTTCCTTACCACCTCATTCCTTCCCTTTCTTTTCTTTGTCTTTCTAGCTTTCCCTTTCTCACTCTCTCTCTTCTTTCTTACCTTCTTTCTCCTGCACCACATCACACCACCTCTTCTTTTCTTTCGTTCTTTTTCACTGCAGGCTACTAAATAAGCAGCCTCCCCTGCCTCCATCGGGAATGTGAGCAGCCACTCTCTGCTGTCCGCAGGGCCTCAGTGTCCATTCCTCCTTCCCTGCTGACTGAAGTCTGCATTTTATCGGCCGTGCTATTCTTGGCAAAGAGGCCAATAAAATGGAGATAACAAGTCCCAAATCCCAGTCTGCAGGGAAGCTTCGCCTTGTCAATGAGAGATTAAATAATAATGGCTGGCGCCTCAGCAATGCTGGCTGTAGCCAACTTTAAAAAGTCGGGATCAGACCATCTGGGCTTTTTTTCTTTATTTTTAAGGCTTCTTTTTTTTTCTTTTTGACTTTTTTTTTTAAAAACTCTAATCCTCCATAAGGCCTTAAATTTACCTCATTAAGTTTTATGGTTTGGAAATGAAAAGGAAAAAGTAGGCACATGGTTCTTGACTCTTGAATTTAATCATTGAAGAGTCCCCTTTGAGGTCATCAGATTACAATTACATTGCACTTTGTCAAAAGCAAATAGAGTAGTTGTGTCTTAGAGTTCAAAACCTATGAGAGCTTCCTGTTCCCCAATTCTTTTCCCAGGGCTTAACAGAGGGGCATGCACCTGCTGGCCACTCTTCCCACTGTGAATTTAAATGTCTCCAGGGCACCAGGTCTCAGAATTAGCATTTTCTACTCAACTGTTCACTTTCTGGATGGGTCAATGCCATTTCTTTTCAAAAATGCCTGCACCCCTCACCATTATGCAAGTGCTTAGAGGATGGCAAAGCCCAAGAGCACATTTCCCCAAGCATTTCTATTTCTTTCCTGAGTTGTTAAAGTTACAAGTTCTGAAAAGAGATGGTCACATTCTTTAATGACTATAAATGAATCCTGGTAGACATGACTTCAAGAGGAAATAGGATAGGTGAAAGAAACATTTTCTTATTTGAGGATGGGGATTTTAAAGTCTATTTCTTCACATTGATCAAAAGTCCTGATACACAATGCCTTGCTCTCGTTTAAGACCGAGATCTCTGTCCTCCAGGAATTGAACATTCTAACACATAATGCCTTCCCTTTCCTCTGAACTTGTGTAGCCAGGAACACAGACACAAATACCTACAGAGGCCAGGCAAGCAACAGGAATGAGTTAGGAAGGTGGGATCAGGCAGCATGAGGAAGTAGTGGGGATTATGGCCAATAGGAAGCCCCAGGTGTGGCTAATGAGATGCCACCACCAGTCAGCCCCTCTGCCCCCATGCACCCTGGCAGACCCCAGTGTGAGGCCAGAGCTTCCAATGTTTTCAAGAGAAGTTAAAAATCTTGATCAGTATATGAAATCTCCCAATTTTTAAAAGAGACACACTTTATTTTTTAAATACCATACAGGCCGAACAAAACATACTTGTGGGTGAGATCTATGGGCTGTTACTTTGTGATCTTTTGCTCTAGAGTAAATTTTATTTGCAACCATTCATTTTATCACTAAATCTTCTATAATATTATTTAAATATTTCATATATTCAAATTTTCTCTCCCATTTATAAGTTTCTTTAAGGTAGAAAATATGTTTTTCCCCTTACACTTCCCAGACTTCTATTGTAGTAGTTTGTATGATTGGACCAGGAATTGGTTCCCTACCCAAAACACATGGAATTGGATGCCTGGAATATACTATCTATATGACTAACTTGTATTTGGCCTTTGTGTTTTATACTGAAGAACAGAAAAATAGTGAGAATATGATCTTCTATAGCCTCTGGCTTTCTCTGCCTCTGTGAACTTTGGGAGTCCGGTTCCTAAATGCTGCTTGCTTCTAACCAATGCTTGTTTAAGAGACATTCCTGTTAGTACAAGTTCTGATTTCTTATCTTGTGGGTCTTCAGGCTACTGTGGCATATCTTCCATTGTTGTTCCATACAGCAATACTTCCATAGAGCAATGGCTGTTGGAATCTTCGAGAAATCTATTTTACATGCCTAGACTCATCTTGTCCAGCTTAGGCTGGAACACAGGAAGCTACACTTTGAAAAAACTCCTTAGATGATTTTGAGGCACTTCTGGTGAAGTGAAAGACAATGGCCGTGATGTCCAAACCACAGAGTGGCTTTACCTCCATCTACTTGTGGCCTACACTCCCAACTCTTAAGCCCTACTGTGTACATTTGTATGCAATAGGACAGAGCCCAATAATTCAAATGACAAATAAAACAGCATGGGTTGCTCTGTGTGTGTGTGTTCTTTGAATTATTTTCTGGATCTTAGTCACCTAATAACAGCCACCTAAATATAAGCATATGTATATTTTTCTTCACTGAGAAGTTAGAATTTACTTTTCTTCAACTTGTTTGAGACCTGTTCATTTTTTCCAGGCCCAGCCCCATTCCTATTTCTACTGCCTGTGCCATGTAGCATTAATTTCTGTCTTTGATCTTCTGTAGCTCATCTTGTTTGTATCTTCATCCTGCCTTATGTCATTAGTTATACCAATTACTTTGCAAGTCAGTTGGGGCACAGGAATGTCTCATAAGTCACTGATATGTCTCTCTGTCCCTGTGTCTAATGAAGATACCTGATTGGTAGATGTTACTATGTGACTTTTGTTTTCCCTTCCAAACATGTAGAGAAAACCCATGGCTTCTAACGGGTGCCCAGTAAGTACTGTGAATAGAGATTGTCGGGTCTTTGGAAGTAGAGATGGGTGGAATTTTTGGTGTCCTTTATCTGGAGCTGTGGAGTACATAATGCAGCAGTTACACTATGACTGTGAGTCAGCAACAGCACTGCCCTTGGAACCGAAATCTTCCAACTTCCTGCCCTGTGCTCTTTCCCTACAGCTTGGGATGCAAACACTGGCTCTAGTGTCAGACCCTTTCGGGTCAAATCCTGGCTCCACCATCTTCCTACCTTGAACGTGCTACATCTTCTCTCTGTGCCTCAGTTCTCTCTTGTGTAAAACATGGATTGAAAAGTTTCTCATAGAATTTCAGGAAGCATTCAATAAGTTGATGCACATAAAGTGTGTGGCACAGGGCGTGGCCTTTAGTAAGTACTCAGTTTGTGCTGTTATGGTTTTGTCATGCCGTTTGGTAGCCAAACTCATAGACCCTGAAGATTTTTCCTTTATCATTATCTCCAGTCCACCCTGGGCTCCATCTCAATGCAATGCTTCTATTTCCCTACTAAGTCCAAAGCTTGAAATGATGTTTTCTGCATGGTATAACTGATTACCCTAGAGAAATCACCAGATTTCAGGGGATCAGAAGGGTTTACCCATCAGGATCAGATGCCCTGAGTTAAGTTGCTAACAATCAGAGGAAGAGATTGAGGGAAGGAATATCCTTGCTGAAACATTAGACCAAAGGAATGAAATACAAGATCCAAAGAAACATTAATCAAGTTTGGGGCTCAGGTTAAGCAGAAGGGAGCTGTATAAAGTCATGTAAAATGTCAGGATCCCAGAAAAGGGAGCTGTATAGAATCAGCAGTCTTCATCTTACCCCGGTGGTCATTCCCCATTGGGACCACAGTCAGAGAGTTTCAGAGGGTCAAATGCATAGTTTGCTGCCCAGCTCCACCCATCCTGGTCAACTGGTCCCAGAAAAATCTGCCTGTATTATAGGGACTTATTTAGTAACTGTCAACTGGTTAGATAATGACCTCGATAGTTCAACATTTTCAGGCCAAGTGCAGTGGCTCATGCCTTTAATCCCAGAACTTTGGGAGGCCAAGGCAGGAGGATCGCTTGAGGCCAGGAGTTTGAGACCATAACGAGATCTCATCTCTACAAAAAATGGAAAAAAAAATTAACTGGGTGTGGTGGCACACACCTGTAGTCCTACCTTCTTGGGAGGCTGAGGCAGGAGGGTTGCCTTAGCCCATGAGTTCCAGGCTTCAGTGAGCTACGATTGCACCACTGCACTCCACCCTGGGTGACAGAGCAAGACTTTGTCTCTTAAAGAAAAAAAAAAAGAGAGAGTTAAACATTTCTGTTGTGTGAAACTAAAATTCAAACTTTTTCCTATGGCATATAAGACTATGCACGATAGGCCTGGCCTAAGTCACTTGACTTAAAGCTTCTCTCGCATCACAATGTTTCTTTAAAGACTACACCCTTATCAGATGGGCCATTGCTTAGTTCTGGAGCACACCAACCTCATTGCTACGTCAGAGTCTTGGCCCATACTTCTCTCTGATGGAGCTTACCTCTTGCTCTTTATTGCATTTATTTCTGTTTAAATCTCTAAAGTAAGTTAAACCCCTCACCTGACTGCCACATCATTTTTTATTTCAACATCTTCCTTGGTTCCCTTATGCAACTGTACCCTAATTTGTACAATTGCATAAGGGAACGTATTTTTTTTTTTTCATTTGTCTCTTCACTTTTCTTTTTCAGGTCACCACACTAGATTAGAAACCCTATAACGACAAGCACGGGATCTGTTTTTTTCACCAGTGTATTCCCAGGGTCTTGCATTGCTCTTTGTGCTCAATTTTTAATGACAGAATACATGAATGAATAATTTGCTTTTCTTTTATCAAGACACCGGAAATACAGACACTGTATTAGCTGGGAAGCTACAGAGGGACCATTCTGCTAGAAATCTTAACTGCTTTGCGTATGCTTCTGGTTGACCTGTTTATGATGCACAAAGACAGTTAGCTGAGGAAATCAGCTTTGTTTAAGGGAACACATCCAAGCCAGGCAGACTGCAGAGTATTTCTCTTTAACAAAAAACAAACAAAGAACAACAACAAAAAAACAAAGACAGCCTAAAAATAAAATAAATATTTTGGAGGAAATGGCAGCAAATTATCTCGATTTTCAACTTATACTCCCCAGTTCCCTGAAGATCTTCGTCCCTTTGCTAATGGATTAACTCTAATGGCCCACCATAATGTGATAGCAGCAAACTTGTTGGGTGGTAAATATCCAACCTTCTTTTCTAAAGACACCAGGGGAAGGAAATCATGCTCTGAAATGGAGCTGCAGTTACACTTGCAAGGCTGTCTTGCAAGGGCCGTCAGGCCTCCTGCTTCAGGGCAGAAGTCGGTCCCCAGCTGGGCTCAGAAGAGATTGCTCCAAGCCCCCTGCTCTGACATCGCACAATTAGGTGCATTTCAGTAAGGACTTTTGGCTTTTTTTTTTTTTAATACTATTCCACACTGGCTACTCTCAGAGGCGAGATCTTGGGCTGGATGGACCATTGGTCTGGTTCCGCTGGGGCAATTCTTGTGCTTTGATGGTCTTAAACAACCTTGCTGAGAGATAGATGTGATTCTAAGAGGATTTTGAGATAAATTCCCACGGCTATGAAAATAAAAACATCTGACTCCAGTTTTGATGTAAACAGAAGCCCCAAATATTTAAAGTCATTTGCTACATTTATTTTCTCAACTGTTTCAGTGCTGGGACATGACTTGCCTAGCCTAGAGTAATTTCTTCATTTGGTCTCAGAGAATCTTTATCAGGGTCCCTGCAAGATGATTAAAGTGGCCATAGTTGAATTCTCTTCTTTTGTATTCTTATTCTATCCATGACTCTGCTCCCTCCTCCAAATTGTACTGTGCGTTTAAGTTCAAATATCCCAATCAACACAGGATTCTCAGTATGTACTGTTTAATGTGAAAAATAGTATGAAAAACCATCTTTTTACTGATTTTTGTTTGGCAGTTGAGGCCTAAAGTGTTGCCAGATTTTTAAGATAAACTATAAAAGGTAATCGGTTCTGGTTAACACTGCTTCGAAATCCTAGGTTAATTAATTGAACAAAACTGGGGTGGGTACCTACTAGGTGCTGGTGCCAGCAGTATTTGTTTCCACAGAGATGAGATGACATCCTAATATCAAAGGACAGTCATCCGGCCGGGCCCGGTGACTCACGCCTGTAATCCTAGCTCTCTGGGAGGCCGAGGCGGGCCGATTGTTTGAGCTCAGGAGTTCGAAACCAGCCTGAGCAAGGGTGAGACCCCATCTCTACTAAAAATAGAAAGAAATTAATTGGACAACTAAAAATATATACAAAAAATTAGCTGGGCATGGTGGCACATGCATGTAGTCCCAGCTACTCGGGAGGCTGAGGACTTTGGGAGGCTGAGGTGGGAAGATCACTGGAGACGCCGATGAACTCTAGCCTGGGCAACACAGTGAGACTCTTTTTCAAAAAAAAAAAAAAAAAAGACAGTCATCCATTTCTGGGTATAGACCCAAGACAAGTTAAAACATACATATGTAGAAAAATGTATACAAAAACATTCATGGCAGCATTATGTAGAATAGCCAGAAAAAGGAAACAGCCCAACTGGCCATCTGCTGAAAAATAGGTGAATAAAATGTGATATATCTATACAATGGGATGTTATTGCACAAAGGAAAAAATGAAGTACTGATATGTGCTACCACATGATGAACTTTGAACATGTTATGATACATGAAAGAAGTCAGCCACAAAGGCACATAGCACATGATTCAATTTATATTAAATGTCCAATCCATCCATAGTCAAATCCATAGGGACAAAAAGTAGGTTAGTGGTTGCCAGGGGCTGAGGGGAAGGAGAATGAGGAGTGACAGCTAATGGCTACAGAGTTTCTTCTGGGGAGATAGAAATGTTCTCAAATTAGATAGCAGTGATACTTGTACAACTTTGTGAATCTACTAAAAACCACTGAATTGAACACTTTAAAGGGTGAATTTTACGGTATGTAAATTACATCTCAATAAAACTGTTATAAACAATAAGAGAGTCAGTAAGCAAGAAAATAGATAACAGAAACATTAGAGAGTGGAATGAGCTCCATTTAACCAGATGGAAAATGACCTAGAGGGAGGTGATATTTTAGATGGGGGGTGTGGTCAGGGAAGATCTCTGTAAGGATATAACATTGATATGAGCCCTAGATAAAGAAAAGGATCTTGTTATGTGAAGATCCTGGGGCAGGTGCATTACAGAAAGAAGGAACATGCCTAGCATATTGGAAGCCCACAAGAAGGCCAGTGTGGCTGGAGCAGAGTGAGCAGGAAAGAGAGGATGATTCAAAATCAATGCAGAGATGTAGGCAGAGGCCATTACGCCAGGGCCTTGTAGAACATGATATGGAGTGTTTATTTTATTTTAATCAAATATATATAAACCACTGGTGAATTTTAAGCAGTTGTGAGGTATGGTCTTACTTACATTTTTAAAAAGACAACCATTTCTGCTGTGTGGATCACGGATTCTGAAAGCAAAGTAGGTTAGGATTCATTGCCATCTTCCACATCAGAGGCGAAGTGGCCAAGACCAAGTTGGGAATAGAGAAGACAGAGGTGGACAGATGTAGAAATGTTTGGAGGTGAGCTGATAGGACTGAGATAGATTCATGATTCAAAAAAGCTTTTATTGGTTGTAACAGAAAGCTATACATGCATGCGTTGTTCACATCAGCACTATTGCTAATAGCCCCAAACGAGAAACGACCCAAATGTCCGTGAATAGTAGCATGCCTAAATACATTGTGGGGTAGTCATGCAATGGAATACTGTATCAGCAATGAGAATGAACAAATGTTAAGGGAAAGAAAGAAAACAACATAGTTCATCCAGTCATATCCTGTGGATACGATGTTTGAATACTTGCTAAACTAATGCACGGTGTTAGGAGTCAGAATAGTGGTTGCCCTTGCTGGGGCAATGACAGGAAAAGAACACAAACAGGAGCCTCTGGGGTGCTGGTTATATTTTATTTTTTTATTTCAGTGCTAGTTATAAGGGTTGTTCTATTGAAAACTCATCAAGTTGGACAATTGATTTTTCACTTTTGTGTACTTATATTACATACACATCAATATAAAATTAAATATGGGTCTAAGTTGACATGTCAATATTTGTCAGGAGTTCATGGACATTTCTGTTTCTGAATTCAAAAAGTACCTGGAGTTCCAATGACTTGAATCCATAGTATGTAGAAAATATTCAAGAGTTCTGGTTGGCCCTAATCTTTGTATGACAATATGACATGATTACCAATAATAAGTATATGCAGTTTTGGCTCCATTAATAATGGAATGTTGTGCCTTGTGGCTTTGTTCCTACATCGCCCAGCCATCCTGGTCCTTTTCCTTGGTGCAATGTTTCAAGGCTTAGACACCCTCTTGTGGATATTTTTAAAGGACTCTTGATTTGGGAGTGGAACTTTAAATGGCAGAACACTTTTATTTGTTAATCATTTTATTCCTTAGTTTATTTTATTGTTTCATTCATTTAATAAACTATTAATAATAAATGATTCTCTAGGATATGCAGATACTATGTTGGTGCTATGGAGACAAAGATTATTAAGACAATTAATGTATTTCCCTGAATCTCAAGAGAGACCTATTTTTACCTGTCAAGAGACAGGTAAGTGGATAACAATGACATGCAGTGGTGGAGAGCAATGAAAATCTAATTTTGATGCTAATTTGAGATTACAGCAATGGTATATAAATGATTAGGGACTCCTCTGTCCTCTACAACTCTAGGATTTTATATTTGCCCTATTTCTATGTTGGGGGAGTGGGTCAACTGTGATCCTTCCCATTGTACAGATGGAAAACATTTGGACAAAAAGTAAGAAATTTATCCAAGGACACCAAGCACAGCCGGTGGTTCTTCTCAAGGCTTTTGTCTCGTAAACCTTGCTCTTCCCTGGAGACTAGGAAACCTTCCCAATAACCGTGAGCACATCATTATCTCCTTGGAAACAAATACACAAAAAAGGCTATTGATTGTTTTATCAGTTTCTAGCAGATAAGAATTGATGCTGACAGTAATTCAAAGTATTAGTGCTTTGTGAGGCAATTCATTGTGCTCATGACAAGGCAGTGCTTAGGGAACCCAGGGATACAATGGGTTTTATTGTAAACTCTTGGAGTTCAATGTCCTGTTCTTCATTGGAGACAGATCAGGGCTGCAAACATTGTAAACTATTGCACGTAGTCTAAGCATGGTTTGAGATTCCAATTCCTTTTATTAGTAAAATAATAAAAGGAATAGTAAAATATTAATATAATTAATATTAATAGTAAAATATTAAAACAACAAGGAAATTGTGTGTAAGGTTGACAATAGTTCTGAGTTCTAAGCCTGCTTAAGTGCATGATATATCTCAAAATATTACTAACTTTCTTCCTGGAGTCTTGTTGACTTAATTTTTCTCTTCAAGAGCAATATTTTTCATATACCTTGTTGGTTGAGAAAGTCTTTGATCAATCAAATGATAGTATGAATCAGAATCAGTGATATTATGGTAAAGTGGAGGTGAGGCGGATGATTAGAACTCTGTCTCCTAGAGCCTTATCTCCCTGCAGTGGACAAGAGGATGGTAGGAGACGGACTCAGAGAAACTTCTAGGGCTTATGGAGCTCAATTCAAAACCACTGTAAACTCGGTAGCTTACCATGCAATTTAAAAAATTTTTGGAACCACAATTTTTTTCTATTAATTCTATATATTTCATTTGTTCAGTGTGCAGATTCTTAAGCCACTTTTACTTCATGCCATTACGTACCTTTCAAATTAGCGCATTGATAAATGCTTCATATACGTCATCTGATTTAATCCATCCCTGGCCTTAGCTGCAAGGATAGGAGGGGATGCCTCAAATTAGGATGGGCTTAGGGCAAGGCCACTGCTCTCAACTCTGTTGCCTTCTGTGTCCCCATCATAGACAGAGAAGAAACTTAAGGCACAGGCCTCCCTTTCTCTGACCACAAAATGTTGCTGAGTTCCTCTGCTGATGGCCATCATAGGTTATTAGGTAAAACTGATAGGTGATCTTCCTTCAGAGCTTCAAATCTATGTCAGGGCAGAAGTTGCCTGACCTCAAAATTATTCTTCTGGAATTAAGCAGTTCACCTCTTCCCTGGAAAGGAATCCCAGGAAAGAGAGAGCTGAGCAGAAGGTCTAACCCTGCTCTTCCCCTTCTCTTCTTTCATGACCCCTGCCCCTAGGGACACAGGCTTCACTGGGCCTTCATCCTTCCACTCTGAGAGGGGCTCACCTTTTATAGGGCTCTCTCTCCAGGCTCCTCGCCATCTCTGTTACTTGAGAGCCAAAGCAATTTAGGAATTGCTGTCAGGAGGAGGACTTTCCTTAGCCTATTCCAGTGTGGCTACAGCAGCCTCCTCTCTCCTTCACTTCTCTGTGCCAGTGATTCTCAAACGTTGATAGGAAACAATCAGTTCTGGAATCTGTTAGAAATGCTGACACCAGAGTGTCCCGTTTAAGCTTGATTCAGTAGTCTGAGTTAGAGCCTGGGATTCTGTTTTTAACAAGGATTTTTCCCTCTTCCCACTCACTGCCAGGAGATTCTCCCAGAAATGATTATTTAGAATCACCCTTTGAAAAACATTCTTAGGCCCTGGAGAGCCACTGCCATTACAGCTGTTAAGAACTCTCTGTGTTTTTTTAAAATTTCATTGAATAATGTTATTGATAGAAAAATATAGACAAACATCGTTTCATCTAAGGAAAAATAGCCAACTCTCTATGTGAATTTACATGGCATCACCACATTCATCATTCCAAATTTAGTATTTGAACCAGGGGGTCAAGATAATTAGGTGAAATTAAGTAATTTCCACTCTCCTCTCTTCACTTTGGTGCTATGAAGATGAATTTAATGTTTTGGAGAAATCTCAGGCCACTTTGTGGACAATCCACAGACTAGTATTTGACAGTTTGTGGTTTAAATGTACAAAAAGGTCATTGCTATGCACAGAACAGGTTATAGCATTGCATGACTGGGGGGAGCTCTTAATCAGAACCTAAACCGTCTCCTTCAACCACTTCTTCAACGTACAACATAGACTGAGACCAACACCTTACCTGGCAATTTGGTTAAATATGTTGATTTAATTTTTTAAGTGAGAAATATGAATCTAATTCAGCTTTCTCTTCTTTAACTAAATGTACTGGATAAAGTAAGACTATTCTATAAAAATGGATAATCATCATTATTAAGGAAATGATATTTCTTAATGTTGACATGTCTTTGCTTTGTCAAAAGAGTAAGAATACCCCCACTTTAGGGTAGAACTCTAAAATCTGCCTGTGCTTGGCTCACATTCCTTCATTGTTACCTTCTAAGAAGCTACCAAAAGAAAATGTTCTCTGTAGCTCTTGGTTAGAGTGACTTGCTCTGCTAATAACATAGAAGGATCAAAACTGCAACCTTAGATTGGAATTTACCCTGTGTTCACACTGTATGTTCTTCTGCCAGAAATTGGAAAGGCTAAAATTACCATAAGCTTAATGGGGACCATTAAATCCATTTCATTTCTTGTAGGTAGAGTATCTTGAAACCATCCAATAGATCCACAGAAAATTTCCATTGCAAAGCAGAGTTCTCCAGGAGAGGAACCAGTGTTTGTTAAAGTTTAGGTACAAGCCCAGGTCTACCATAACTGTCTGCTCCTTAGCCAAATTGCCTGCATTTCCATAAATGTCAGAGTAGCGTTAAAAGTGCATTTGATGAGGAATTAGATCCAGAAGCAGCCTACTTCTTGCCACTTAGGAAGTATGACTTTGAGAACAAAACTTCCATATTTTAAGACTTTTTTGGAATAGCACTATTTAGGAGCATTGAGTTTTAATTCAACAGAACTAGATTCAAACCATAATTTCTGCCAACTACTGCCTGTGTGATCTTGAGAAAGTAGCTCAAATTCTTGAAGCTGTAGTTTCCTCATTCACAAAATAGGTATAATAATAGTAGCTTTTATGCAGGGCTCTTGAAATAATTAATTATTTAATATTATAACATGCTCAATTGAGTTTCTAAAAAAGTACCTATCATAGAGTAATTTTCAACAAGAGTTAGCTAGTGGTGGCTGTCATTTCAGTGGTCCTCTCCTCTCTGTAAACCTGGGATTATCATACCTTCTTTCCTAATTTCTTTTTTGTTTAGATAAATAAGTTATTATAGAAGTAAATGGTTCTGGAAACTGTAAAGTGCTGCATCATTTTATTTTATTTATGTTTTCTTTTTAGTATTAGCATTGAGACTGCTTAGCAGAAATAGCTTTGTTGCAGATACTGTAGGGTGTCCAAAGACAGAGAGATGTGTTAACTCTTCAGTTACACTTGGGCCCAAAGCAAGAATACAGTGAATACCCAGAAAACAATGGCACGGGGACATAGGACACGGGCATGTCATATAGGTTAATGCCCACGTGCCACTACTACTGGAGGAACTCACAGTGACCCGGAAAATACCAGAATGATGTTCTTGGATGAAGAGGAGACATGGCAGGGGGTCTCAAGGCAAACAGGAGCATGGGGAATGACTTATGCTGCTCATATAGATTGCTGAGAACCACCCTCTTGACCTATCCTGGGGTCCTAGCAGCAACATTGTAGCATCACTGTAGCAAGTCGTTCCTTCAAAGTCTCTCTCTTTTTGCTTGCCCAACCTCCCTGAATCTTCTTAATTTGAGGCTTAGAGGAAGTTACCAACACCTTAGTAGGAATTAGTACTGTGTATCTGGGAGTCTTTGCAATTTAAAAGTTATCTCTGGGTAAAAATTTCCAAGGATTGAATTATTTATAGTAACATTTTAGGAGACAATGATAAACAGCCCAGAGTACTTTACTGATGCTGTTCAAGTCACAGACACCCGGTGAGGAATGTGCTACTGATGCCAAGGCCCGGCCTTCCTCAGAATGGAAAGAAATAAGAACAGGAAGCTTTAGTAATAAGTAGGACTTTACTTTGGGGCCTTTTCCTATTACTAATCAATAAATAAAGTCAAAGTTACTTGGTTTAAAAAAAAATAAAGACTCTCATGTAAACTCCAGAAAGCCTTTGGTCACATGACTCATTGCATTCTCCCTCGGTCAGAATTCATTTTCCTCCATACCTCTATTTGATTTCAATTAAAAAAAAGACAGCTTCCTTAATCTTTTCCACAAACTGATACGGTGTATACCTGAGTGAATGGGACAATTTTCCTTATAAATTATGTATAAAATCCTCAACAGCCGCCTCTCTCTTAGAGACTCAAAAGAAAATTCAATTTCTTTTAGCTTATTTTTTGTCATGGTTTTTGGGATATTCATTTCTGATTTTCCACTCATCTTTATACATGTCTTATTTATTTAAGCTCTTCATAGAGGGAAGTCATGTTGTGCATTGCTGATTTTATTACTCTGGACAGGTTACAATAGCTTCTCAGAAGCCAACACACTAATTGATTTTAAAGTTTCTGTAAATGTTGGGGGGCCTTCTTGCCACAAACGTAGGAGGGGAACTGTGGCATTGTGGGAAGTCTCTGTCCCCCTGAGCAGTGGGACGTGGTCCATCCCTCATCCTGTGAATGTCTCTGGGTCTTATCTATGTTCAGCTATAACATGGCAACCCCTTTACTGCTGGAGTAAAAGATCTTGATGTCTCTTTTAGTCCTGTAGTATACACTTTGTTCTAGAAAAATATTCTGTGGTTCCTCTGGAACTCTTTTAGATGTCTGCCATTATTCTGCTCATAGCATCCTTTGACAGACATGCTTTAGTGAGAACCTTCAGCCACGAAAGTCTGAGATGACAGTCAGAGGAGAGTAGCAAATTGCTATCCTTAGTCCTGGTGGCCACGTGTCCTTCAACCATGGTTCCAGGTCCTGGGCGACCAGAGCCAATCTGGAGGAAGAAATCTGGGGTGATAGAAAGGACTTTGTAATAAATATAAAGAGCTATGTGTGATTAATATGAAGACCAGTGCTTAATGGCCTCTCTCCACCTTAGTTTGTGACCATAGCTGATTTTGCTTCCCTTTCCCTCATCGAAATACTTTGTTATAATACATTTTCTCCTATTACGAAGATTCTTTTTAAAAAGTCAAAAAAAAATCTTATAATCAGAACTATTTCCTGTTTTTTTTTTTTGCAATATCTTCTTTTTTTAACTCATGGGATTGATCTTTATATTCTGATGAATGAGAATCATTAACTTGGCTTCAGTCTCGTTTTCCAGTTCCTCTGAAAAAAAAAAAATTCAGTTCCAAACATTTGTCTTGGCTGACAACTATTCCTTGCTTCAGGACCTTTTATATCTTAACTGCGCAGCTGCTTAGAGCCAGGCCACTAGAGATGTCGTGCTCCATCCCTGTATGCTTTCTTGGTCTAGAAGTTCCAGAAAACCTGGCTGATCACTTCACCAAGCTAGCCTGGCTGTGAACCCCCTTGCCTCGCACACAACCTTCTGCAAAAATGAACAGATACAAAGTAGTGGACAAGCAATGGCCGTGGAAGTTTTGAGTCACCGTTGAGTCCTATTTTAATTATTTGAGGCCAGTAGGAAATCAGACACATCTTTCCCTGGAGAATCTAGGAACCTTGATGCTACTGAAACTTAGCAAGGTAATTTATCAATTCACGAGAATATCAAGTCAAGAAAGTAGAAAAGAGAAATCTAAAGATGGTAATGCTAGAGTTGAGATTTAAGGGCCAACTAGAGAAAAAAAAGAAGAATTAGGTTTCAAACCAATCTAAATAAACTTGAAATACATTTGTGTAAGTCTCAAAGAAAGTTAAAAATCTGCTCAGTGAGACATTGACAGCTTTGCTTCACTCCAAGATTGTGTTTGGAGTTCATGAGAGACACCCCATAATTGTCTAAACTTACTGGTTGAGTCCTTTGTAAATCATGTGAAATGGAAGAAGAGGAAAGAAAACTAATTTAGGGTGTGTGAGGCTAACATTTTTCCACCACATGCTGCAAGCAAGAGAGACCTGAACGTTGTGCAGATGACCCAAATCCTCTGGGGCACGATCGCCACGTGGTAAACAGCAGGAAGTTGGGTGGGGAGGGAGCCGTTCTCTGCAATCTCACAAGCACTGATGTTCTCTCATTTTTTACCTTCTTGTGCTGTGTGGAGAAATTCTGCAGTTATATTCCATAGATTCAGAAGTACTTTTCTACTTCTGAGTCCATGAGTATAAACAGAGCCATAAAAAAGGAAACAGGTTATTCTTTTTCCCCATGAATAAAAGGATGAGAAGAAACAATGCAACGTTCAGCATGGAGGCAGTTAAGTCATGTTTCAGGGAAGATTTTCCTGACAGTGAGCGTTCCATGATGTCAACTAGGGTCTTGGAAGAGCTGCTGGAAGACTGCAACCATATATGGTTTATCTGCCCAGGGCCTTTTAGCTGCAGACTCACTGAAGGTAGAAGGGTAGAGAGACAAACATCCGGGTGACAAGCCATAGGCACAAGGACGAGCAACATCACAAACAAAAGCCAGCTTCTGAAATGTTACGTGTTTTGACCATGGGTACCATCCCTTCTTCTGTTTGAGGGGGTGCTACAATGTCTCCCTCAGGTATTGACATGCACATAGTGAGTATTTGAAAAGGATTTGTTTGATTTGAATTTAAAAGATTCCCAGAAACAGCCAATGATGAATTATATCCCATTAAACAAACAATGAACCCAGTGAGACATGTAACTGATATTTGAGGCTAGATGCAGGCCCTCTTTGATTTGCAGGGCTTCTTCCATGGGGCTGCTGGCTGGCGGGAGGCTCTAGCTTTAACATTCTCAGGCCATTTCTCCAAGTTTCAGCTACTGTAACGTCTCTGATGGATGCATTTTGACTGGGGCAGGAGGCTCGGCAGCGTAATGGCGCTAACATTTCTCTGCCGCCTTTTAAGTCATAGCTCGGTGGGCTTGCCCTTTCCTATTTCATGGATTTGCTTTCCCCATTTGTTCTTAGTTGATTAGGAAATTGCTGAACACAGAACTTCTCCCTATCCATAAATATCACCCAAGTTACACAGCATGAGGAGAGAGCTGCTATATGTTTGGTTCACCGACTTTGGGACTTTTTGCAAATTAAAGGATTTGAAAGGATCTAATATGACCATACCATCAGATAATTTGTTAGGGCCAAGTTCTCCCCTTGGGGTTTTCATTTAAGCTAGTGTAATAGAAGGTGTACTCAGGCAACCAAGGACAGGAATTAGTAACCAGATGCCTCTGTGTGGGGGATGAACCTCATTTCTGGGTGTGCAGCCTTGCTTTGTATTTCAGGATTTCAAATTGTTACGCTCTGCTGTGCAACATGGTTTCACTTCCTAGAGGAGTTTAGAAAAGGAATTGCTGTTTTTATTGGCACTCTGTCACGTGTTTCCTTACTGAAAGATAGCGGGCTTTTGAGATGTAGTTGGATTTCATGGTGATATTTGGAATGGATGAAATTTAGTAAGTCTAATGAAAAAAATATGTTGCATGCTGTCTGTATTCTCAGGTATGTATTAGGTTATTTTTGAAGATGGAAAAAGTCTCTCTCTGAAAGGAAGTTAAAATTTAGTTAGAAACAAAATCGTACATACAGGAAAGCACAAAGAAAGCAGAAGTATCCACAGAAGTGCTTATCTATGTGTTCACAGATGGGAGGGATCACAGGAACCCAAGAAGCACCATAATTAAACTGGGGAAGGGGCCCCTAAGGAATTAATCATATTTTACACATTTCTGGCTGATTGATAGACCATACATTACAGGAAAATAACATTATCCAAAAGTCTGCAAGCTGTTTCAAATTGTAGCCTTGCCACTAGAACCATTTGAATTTCTTCAGAAATTTTATCTCCTTTACAAAGCTTTTATCTAGAGAAATGTAAACAATTCAGTTATCTCCCCTTGTAACAGTATTTTTATACACACACACACACACACACATGCACACACACACACTGTTAGGCCTTTGTTTGAATAAGATAATCTGTGCAAAACATTTTAGAAAGGTGTTTGACTTCTACCACATTTTTGTAGTCTTCACTATTACAACTGAAAATCTTCTACTTGGTACATTATTGATTGTGGTATTATTTTTATCTATGCTGATCAACACCTACTTATTTTGTTTCTACTAATGGACCGGTACTTTTCTAGTTATAAGGAAGCACATGGAAAAGGCAAAAAGCATACCCTCTGCCATTGAGAAGCTTGATGAGAAAGGGAAAATAATGGATGTGAAAATTTTGATAAGCAGTTATCTATTGGGATAAACAGAGTACAAAGGGCTCTTGGAGACAACAGAAAATAATAAAAGCTAGAACAATTCGGGAATAAAAAACATCAGAACTTGACCTGGACTTTGAAATGCTGGTAGAATTTAGAGGCAGAAAAGATGTGGGGTGTGACTCCAGGTTTTGGAAGCACAGTTGGACCTGTCAACAATAACCATTAAGCATCCAGGAGGCGCATTGATGGGCATGAAGAAAAGAAAAGAAAATGGACATGAAGAAAGAAGCAAACATTTACTCTTCTGTTTTAATTCTTAAAATTAAGAGTTGAGTGGAATGATCCTCATTTTACAGAAGCAGCAACGGTGGCTCAGAAAGAGTAAGGACAGGGTTGGTTTCAAGCCTGAATCTCTATGGCTTCAGAACACTGCTGATTTTGTCTCCTGCCTCCCACGCTGCACCCTATGGATAGTAAAAATAAAACGTGGTCTCTGATTCAGGGAAACCTTTATTCATTCAAATTGGGCGAAAAGATGCAGACATGGAAAGCGACCACACAAGGCTACCCATCATGGTTAGAATAGGAAGTTAGACAGATTCATGTGCTCAGAGATCATCAAAAGAGGTGGCATTGGGTGGGGCAATGGGGATATGGAGCGTAGAGGATGACTTAGGACAAGACTAGATTTTGACAGATTTTTATCAGCCTGAAATGGTGGCCAACACAGGAATTTATGAACCTTAGTAATCTAAGCATTCTGTCCGAAACAGCAGGTCTTGTTTGGTGTTCTTGGTCTTCCAGGTACAAGTATCTGATAAAACCCAAACAAATAAGTTTGGGTGGTGTGGGAATAGGTAGTATGCTTAGAAAAATTAGAAAAATCGCATGTGCTCAGAAAACAGAAGCTCAAGAGCCTGTTTATCTGTCCTAATCAGGTCTGGGAGAAGGAAGGAATTGCTGTAATGGAAATAAGTAGAATAGGCAGTTTTATGCCCTAAGTATTTATATCATCTATTAAAGATATTGCTATAGTCCCTTTTCAGTGATTTGCTGGGCAGTTAAATTCAGACTTCAGTTCAGTTTAACACCCTGAAGTGGTTGTTTTACATAATTTATGTCGCCAGGATTCCTTTTGAACTACAATCCGACCTTCACAGGGTGAGGAAGAAGCTGAAATCAGAGGCCAACCCGGGTCCGGTGGGACCCCTACAGGAAGCTCCCTGGACCTGCTTTCTTCATGGTGAAGTGTCAACCACAAGCCTGGGGGCTGCATTGTAAAGGCAGATTTATTTGGGAATATTGAACTGGGTTATCTGTTAACCTGTTAGAATCATCACTAGACAGCTTTCTATGTGCACCTGTCTTGTCTCTACAATTAGGCTGTGAACTCCACAAAGGTGGTCATCACATCTTATGTCAGATCAACTAGATTAGTTTTTGTTCTCATCAGGCCTTCCACAAAGACTGGCTAGGTTTATCTTGCAAATGGAGGAGGTGTGGAAAATGGGAGGAAGAAGAAATATTACGACTTTCCTTTGTACCCAATCTGTTTTGCACACATTGTATCACATCCTCCTTTCCTCTTCAGACACACATATTTTCTGTACAACTTTGTTCAAGTATTATCAATATACTCCCCTGGCTTTCCACTCCTTCTCTCTCCCTATTCATTCTTTTCAGTTGTTTAAGATGCATAGATAGCCATTGTTTGTGTCTACCCAGCACTCCTGTTTCTATTAAGTAGTTGCCCCTTCCCCATCCCATGGATAATGAGAAGACTGTCAATCAGACTGCCTCATCACTCTTGGCCTCAGGGACCAGCATTTGATAGTTATGGTTCCCCAGACCTCTGTCCATGGTACTCTCTCCACAAAGTGCTCTCACAGCCCATGCACAGCCAATAGGCGTCCCTCCGAGATTCCACCAGACAGGTGGAAACTATAGAGGGATGATGTCTTTGTCTCTGGGGTCCCAAACAGTGAGGACTGTGTGTGCTTAGAGCTGGAATTGTCCTTCTTTCTGCCATATTAAGAGAGCTGTGTAAGAAAACAAACTCCTTGGAAAGGGGTGCTGAGACTAGGCTAGAGACAGAGTGTTTTGTAAGTGTGAAAAAAAACGAGAAGGACATTATTTTAGCACCTGGATTCAGACATGCTTAAAATCAGCACTATTCATGGAGTTTTCATCAACCAATAAATTTCTATTTCCAGTTGGATTTCTGTCATTTTCCACTGAAAGATTCCTGAGCAATTCAAATGTCATTGTCAAATTTCCTCTGCCTCCTCCCTCTAGCCTTCCCTGATCCCCTGCCCAGCTTACAAGGTTCCCTTCCTTGCTTGGCTTGTCCTTTTAATGTAACTCTTTCTATTTGTGTTGAATGTGGTTTCAACATAATCCTCAAGTTCTGGGACAGTTTTTCTCAACTGCTTGTCTCGGCCTGGTGCCTGGCATGGGGCAGGGATATACAGTAGGTGTTCAATAGAGATCTGGCTGTTGAAGTGGTTACACTTTTTCTGGAGAGTGAGGATTAGACAAGTTAATACTATTTTAGAGGGTACAGCTCTGCCACTGTTTCTATGATCTGAGAATGGCAAAATCTGTCCCCTGTAAGCTCTGGGACATGAACTGTACTAGGGTGTACGATGACAATAGCAACTCTCTCTTACTTTGTATCTTGTGTTTGAGATTTCATTTTCTCTCCTCCACTTTTGCTAATGGGATTTGATCCTCATCATTTGACAGTATACCTGGATCAGATGAGAACACTCTCAGCTATATGCCTCACCCATGGTCACACCAAACCAAATCTCATAGCTGGGCTTCCTGAATCTAGGTAGAGGTTTTGTACTCAGATGAGGTGATCCTAAAATTCAAACATGAATAAAATGAAAACTTAGGTCCTGTACAGTTACTTGTTTATAATCTAAGGAAAACAATTTTGTAACAGAGACATCTCTAAGAGAATATTGTAATCTATGTTTGGAAAAGAACTGGAAGCAATAATAAATAAAGACAAAGGCAAGAAGTCCTATAACAGAACAATCTAAATTGTGTAATTTCTGGTTCACACACCATCTATTTTGTGCCTTGATTCATTTGTGTGCAACCGTGGCTTCAAGCAGATGATGATCTGTATAGGACAAGGGCCCTGTCTTAAGATGTTTATGCTCCACTGCTATCTCCTTGCCACAGCAAACACACACTGAGTACCTAGCACAAAGCTAGATACACGGTGAGGGGGATGGAGTGGGTCAGTACACTTTTTTTTTAAACTTGAATTTGTATATTTAAAAACAGATAGTTTGAATTAAAACAATATGGCTGAGTTCTCTAAATCACCTGTCCCTTCCTCCATTCTTCTCTTTTGCACATGCCAATATCTTTCTACTTCCATTTCTGAAAGGAATTTTTAAAATTCTCCTATCTACCTCTGCTACATTGCAGGCAGAATACACTTTAGTTCACAGATGGATCCCAGATACCAAAAACCCTATCAACCCAGGTCCCAGGGCCCCTCCAAGGTGCATAATAATCCACCTTGTGTCCCCAGAGGCATGCTTATTCAATAAGTCACCACAGTGTCATCACACTTGAATGCTCCTTGGTGCAACGCTGATGCAGTGGGATGCAAATAAATTTTGAGAATCAGGGTGTCATTCATTTCCTTCTTCCTCACTTCCAGTCTAAAAACCCCCACAGAGCTAACGTCTTACTTTTAATCACTCTAAGCCATGATGTTCACTAATTTTTAAGTGCTAGATTTTAGAGAATAGAAGTGTTGCAGAGGCAGAGTGCCTGAGGTATAGACCTGAGGATCTATTATAATAGAAGTGAGTGGGTCTTTTGTTTCTCTCTCTGTCCCAGGAGGCTCTTGGAAAATGACTTTTTAAAATGGAGGATTGAAACATCTCTCTCTCTCTCTCTTTTTTTCTTTTTACGTTTACATCACTGGTATGTGCTGAACAGAAACCGGGCCATTGAAATGTTTTGGAGGCATTTAAAAGGCCTCGGAAATGCAGGCAGTATTATTCATGTAATTCACAGGAAAACGTTGCAATACCATCTAGATTAATTTTTATGTAATGCATTTTTTTACTTTTGGTGTATTTTAGCCGCTGAAGTTCATTCCCACTAACTCTTCCACGAATTTACAGACTTCGGTGATTTGTCTGAAAATTTACTGTTTCGGAGTGCTATTGTTTATATCAATTAGCAGTAATTGTTATAAATTTATTGTCATATATTGATTAAAATTAATAAAAAGGTAAGATAGTAAGATAATATAGCATACTAAGAAAGTGGTCAAGTATGTGGGCTCTACGTGAAAGAAGCCAGACACAGAAGGCCACATGTTGCAGGATTTCATTTTTATGAAATGTCTAGAATAGGCAAATCCATAGAGACAGAAAGTAGATTGGTGGCAGCCAGGGGCAGGGAGTGGGGAGTGACAGCTAATGGGCGTGGGGTTTTCAGGATGTGAGGAATATTTTATAACTGATTGTGGTGACAGTTGCAGAACTGTGTGGATATACTGAAAACCGCTGGATTGTACATGCTAAATAGGTAGCGCATGATATGTGTACAATTATAGTTTGCTAAGGCTGCTGCAATAAAATAATACAGAACAAAGGCTTAAACAACGGAAATTTATTTTCTCATGGTTATGGAGGCTGGAAGTCCAAAATCAAGGTGTCGCCAGGACTGGTTCCTTCTGCAGCTGTGCAAGAAGAATCTGTTGCTACAAGGCCTCTCTCTTTGTCTTGTAGATGGCCATATTCTTCCAGTATCTTCACATCACATTTCCTCTGTGCTCAAATTTCCTTTTCTAATGAGGACATCAGTCCTAACAGGTTAGGGCCCACCCTAGTGATCTCATTTTTAACTTAATCACCTCTGTAAAGACTCTATGATCAAATCACATTCTGAGGTACTGGGGGTTAGAATTTCAACATATGAATTTTGGCAGGAGGCATAATTAAGCTCAAAGCAGCATGTGAATTATAATTCAATAAAGCTAGAAAGAAACAAATGAAGAAAAGAAGAGAGAAAACAAGTGAACTGTGGAGCCAGGCTTCCTGTTTTCAAATCCTGTCCCTTTTAAGGACTAGCGACTTTGGGTATGTTACCAAGACTCTCTGTCCCTTATTTTCTACGTTTATAAAATAATAATAGTAATACCAGCACCGTAGGGTGATTGGGAAGATTAAATGAGTTAATACATATAAGATGCTTAATGTATCACTTGGCATATGGGATGCATTCATTATAAGTTAGCAGCAACTACTGCAGATAAGGGTAAAGACAAATTGAGATTATTTTACAGAGAAGAACATGAAAAGGGAAGTCTGATGGCTAGGGCATAAATGTGCTTTTCTCTTCATGGTCATAAATTGCTGGTTAGGAAGACTGCTTTTCTAAACCTACTTAATGAAGTTTAGAAAACGTACTATCTTTAAAGACCAGTCTGGGGGGGGATGCTTTGAAACAATCCATTCGCTTATTCAACCCATATGTATCCAGCGCCTGATGACCGAAGTCTGCATTAAGGGCATTTTGCAGACCTTTCTGTTATAAGGAGAGATATGTACTATTTTTTTGCTTGTTTTTTTTTACTCATTAATATATTTTCAGGATTTACTTTCTTCGGGTTCTGATGGAATGCTTAAACTGTGTCTTGTTTTATTACAGAGAATATGCATAATGAGGAACAGTTTATAGTTTTCTGTCTGTGTCTATTTTTCAATCAAAATTTAAAAGTTCCTTTCTGATTCATGACCAGCACTTGTACTCTTATATCTACCAGGTTCCACTTCCTTCCCACAGAAGAACCATGAGGATTGACAGGGATGTTCGGAATACATTAATAAAAAGGCTCAAGGCAGCTGATCGGAGTTTATATTCACCAACGTCTTTCTCCAACACCCAGGGCTGTATAGTCCTCACTTCCTGTGTTCCAGAGCACATGCCATCGTGGTCTCTGTTACAGGTAACTAGCTCCTTCTCGGCCCACAATAGCCATCTCAATCCAGCTTAAAAGTTGGATTTTATTTCTCCTCATTTCCATATATTTTCCCCAAAAGCCTACTGCAAAACTCTCCCCTCTCATTCTACCTTCCTTTCTGTCTCTGATTTTTATCCCAAACACATTGTTATTTCCTTTAAAAAAAAATTACTTCCAAGAAAATTTTCATACACTAAAAACAAATTTTTTGAGATTCTGAAAATGTATATGATGAGATGACATGTACCTTAAGATTTGATTTAAAGGGAACTTTTATTGGATTTTTGCAACTTTCTTATAGTACTCCATACCTGTATCTGTCACGTGTGTTATATTTTCATTCATTAGTAAATAGTGACTGAGTGTCTAATGCTTTGCTAGATTTTAGTGGGGGAAGTAAAGATACATAAAACACTGTCCCAACCATTCAGGAGTTTATAATCTAGCAGGGAAAATAAAAGAAATATCTATCTATCTATATGTATATAAAATATAGAAGGCAGGTTGAGAGAGGGGCCATTAACTGAGAGATACACATATTTGGAACAAAAGAGAAAAACCTATCTTGTACAAGGATAAAAGCTTATTATGGACTGATCCATCTGATTGTACTCCTCTAAAAATCGCTCCTACATCTCCTCTAATTTCCTATTATCTGGAGCATCATCATGGAAGTAATAGGGATGTTAAACCAAACTGTAGGTCTAATGAGAATAGAGATGAAATTATTCTTTGGAGTAAAATAAATAAACTAAAATAAACCCGTCTCCTATAAGAGAATGCCCCAGCAGGTAGCTAACTAATGAAAACAATGATTTCCAAGGGGTTGTGCATTTCGAAAGTTTTGGCAAAGTGCTAGTTTCTCAGAGGCTTTTCACCCATAGAAGCAAACAATATGATTAGAGGACTCCAGCCTTGCCTTCACCATCTGAACTCAAAAGAAATGATGAGGACAATTACCCACTCCCCTCAGCACCCCTCCCCAAAAGTGAAAACTTGGTCAGAGTGTGGCACAAGCTTGACATAACTAATTGGGGCAAATATTCAGCACAAGGCATGGGAAATTAACCACCAAAGTCTCATTAGCATTAATGGAAATTGCACAGCTAATTCCCTCCCCATCGTGCGCAATATTTACTTCATAATGTTTATCCTGACATTCTACAACTTCCAGCAGGAAGCAATGATTTAGGTGCATGGGGCTGGAAATTCTGTTGGGTCCTTTGTCAGCTCCTTTTCCCTCTTGCTCATAGACTCAGAGCGTGACCTCTGTGTGCCCTCATTGGCTTGGGGACAGCTATTGTACATCTTAACCCTTCAACCCCCTTCCTGCCTTCTGCCCCTCTGTCCCCACACAGATACCTGCTGCAGGAATGCATACTGAGTTTGTCCTGATAATTTTTTCTGGAAGTCAAAATTCCAAATCCAAGATATGGGCAGGCTGGAAGGATCGGCTTGCCTGGACTATTGCCCTTTCCGCTCCTTTCTTCCTGTGTTGCACGTACCACTGCACTGTAGTCGGAATCCCTGTGGCCACAGCTTCCCTAAACAGCACCAGGCTATCTGTCTGTTTCATTGCAACTATGGAGTCAAATCACCCAAATCTTTCATTTTTTACTTTATCATTTTCTCAGAAAGTGCAAAGATCTTAGATCTCTTTAACTCCATTTACCCCTTCCTGCCTGACGAGAGTGTCTTGTGTATGTGAGGCTTTAGGCCGCACCATGTATTGTAACAAGGAGATTTATGGTGAACACCTGCTCTGGTGTGCCCGGGACTTTGAGCTGTGCTGTATCAGTCTGGCCTCTGGAGGAACTGGAGACTGAGTGGCACCATTCCATGCGTGTGTGGCTGAACTTCACTAGCACTCTGGACATGTTGAGTAAAAGAAGCCAGACAAAAAGGAGTACATACAGTATAATTCCAGTTACATGCATTTCAAAATACAAATGAAACCAAACTGTAGTATTCAGAGATAGATGCTTAGGGAAAAAACTGCAAAGAAATACAATAATATAATTACATTTAAATAAGGAGAGTTGTATAGATTATGAAGGGTCAGAGGGGGCTTTCTTTATCTGGGAGGTGGTTGCATATTCATTTTGTGATACATCATTGATTATTGACCAATATTGCATACTTATTTGAATATTTATTTAACAATAAAAAATTCAAATGTATACAGTGAAATACATAGGTTCAGAGACTTCTCACTTTCTAGTTATTTTATGATGACAACTTTATGAAATATTCATGATCACCGTATCACTTTTTCAGACCAGGTATACACTACCTAGAGAAAAATCTCTGCATCTTTCTCCATGTTTTTGTGTTAGTCCTTATACGTGGCAATGATAGTAGAGATCATATAATATATTCAAAGGATTATCATTTAAAATTATGGTTTAATCAGTGGATGGAAACAAAAAAAATAATAACTTTGATTCTGTTTTGGAAAAGTTAGTAATATATCAAGTTTTGTCTTGCCTGGCAGAGATTTGCCAGAAGTATCAGACACCTCATCCTGCCTTGACTGAAGGAATTCTGCCTTCGTGATGATATGCTACTTACTACGATTCCTCTTAAAGATTAGTAGAGAGAGATTCACCAGCCAGAGCCCTGCCAGAAGCATTTATTCTGAAATTGCAATATGAGTAACTATGTCAACACATGGAAAACTTAGATGAGAAAAGGCTCATCTTATTAAAAACTCATGCTTCCAAACTTTGCTTGGGGGTTATCGAATGAAAAGTGTGGCCTTTCACCTGTTGGGCCTCTAGAGGGAGTTTACTAAGAGGAAACACCAACCACCATGCTGTGTTATTCAGTAGGCATCGGGAAAATAACAACAATAATATTTATGCCTTGGCCTCATAAACTGTCTTTTCTGAAAAATACCACAAGGCATTCTAAATTCACTATCTCATTGCTCCTCCTCTGGGCGCTTGGAGGCAAAAATGGCTTGTTTGCTTCATACTTACACATAAGCAATGAGAGTGGCTTTTCAGCCTGTGTAACAGTTTTGACCTTTGCTTACTGGTCTATGTCACACATGCTCCTCAGATAACTTGTAGCTCATCTCTGAACCATCCCCGAATGTAAAAATGCTGTGAAATCTTTGAAAAGAAAAGACAAAATACAGCCACCTCGGGTTTTGGGAATAAACAAGTAGGAAACAAATTAATTACCTGCAGATGAATGAGAAAACTGTATTTTTGCTCAAACACTTTCCAAATAGCCTAGGGCCAAGTGTTTCCCCCATCCAGTTCCTTGTGGGGCAATAATTAGGTTTTTGACCTTAGTTTGAAGATCTTTGAGGGGGCACTTAAGCTTCGTTCAGCCTGATTTGATTTCATCAGGGCACCACACCGAACATTCGATTTTATACCCACAACCTGTAGATAGCAATAGGGAAGGATCAGATGAGTTCAATGTACAAAATTTCCAGTTTTCATTGGCTTTCTCTTCCAAACGGAGTGTAGAGAAATCTAGTTTCAGTGTTGGAGGCAATCCGAGACTCAACTGCATCGCGTTTCTCCCTTCTAAGACCCTTTTGCCTCTTTCCTCAGACTCGGCGCCTGCCTCCTTTGCCCGCATGAGGATACATGCTGCTTTATGAGCCACTAAAAAGATCAAAGTGACCCTGGGCTCACTGAAGATTTATATCATTCACACGCACATTTAATAAAAACTATTTGATAGTTCTTGACTATTCTAGATTAACTATTGCATCAGGTATGTTTGGACTTAAAGGAATAAAATGAAGAAAACGCTGGTGTTAACCTCACGTGTAACAGTTTCTACCATTTGGTCTCAATTTGGATGATTTATTATTTTCTGTGACATACATTAAGGATTATTGCTCATTTATTTATCATCTCATACTTGTTTCATATATTGCCCTGATGTCTTTATTGAAAGTGTGTGTAGGTGTATGTGTTTACACATTTAGAAACTAGAACCCTTGTTTATGATATGCTAGAATCTAAGTTTTTTAATAAAATACCTAGCACTAGAAAAGAAAACTTATTTAATTTTAAATAAATGATTATCTTGTGATTATTTCAGTGGAGGCTGCATTAACAATGTGTTAGCTTTTTCCTTATTGTGAAAGTGGTGCATAGAGAGGAATGATTAGTTATCTAGTTATCTAGTCCTAGTACCGATCTTTCAGGTATTCTCCTAGGAACATCTGAACTAAAAATGTCCCAGATGATTCAGAGCATCCCAGAGTGAAAGCACAACTTCAGAAATGGGAGAACTAGTCTTTTCCCAGAAAAACTGGATAGTGGTCTGCTTACTAATTTCTAATCCTTCCTGCACTAGAAGCTGTGTCTGTGAGCAACCCTTAGGTACTGAACTCACTGAGCAGAATTCCTTCCCCAAATCTCTTTTCTGCTGCTATTCCTTGTATCTTCTGAGTGAGTGAATATGCAGATTAGTGGCAGAACTTGGCCACCATGAGCAGCTCTTGTAAAAGGATCAGATCAGTCTGCCAGGGAGGCTCTCTAATTGGAGGCTTGTGGTAATGCAATTGTTCCCCACCTGCAAGGCAGCTCTCAGCACTCCAAAGAGTGCAGGAAGAAAATAAAGCCAAGTTGATAGTCACTAGTCCCAGCGCAACCTTGTCTGTGTTGGAAAGTCCCAAGGTTGGTTGTCTTGTGACCTCATAGCTCCAAATTGGCATGGATTGCAATCAGCGCTGCTACAAGATGCTGCCAACTTATGGGCTTTGTTGTATTCTTGGAACGTAGGTTCTAGATCATTCTTTGATAACAAGGACGAAAAGAAAGGAAAAGGCAGGTCCCACTCAGGACCTGCTGAGGATAAAATCCTTCTTTGAAGAGCCAAGGAGGATGAGTATAGGGGGAATTACTCAAACCTAAGGAGAAAGAGAGCTAGAAATATCCAGACACTTGGAGGGAGGGATTTATGTCAGTGTTTTTAGTCTTACTTCTGCTACAAAACAACCATAACCAATTTATTGAGGGATCTCAACTCAGTGGGGTTTCAAACAGGAAATAGCCTTAGTTTTTCCAAATGCAGATTGAGAAACGCTTGGGACCAGAAGTGAGAAGGATTTCAGATTCTTGTTGGATTTGGAATATTTTCATTATCCTCACCGGTTGAGCATCTCTAATCCAAAAATCCAAAAATCTGAAATCCAATGAGATTCAGTGAAAATTTCCTTTGAGTGTCATGTCAGCACTCAAAAACGTTCAGATTTTGGAGCATTTCCAATTTCTGATTTTCGTATTAGGGATATTCTACCTGTATTTCTTTCAACTCTTTTCTGTCTTAACTTCCTTCCAGCTGGGTGACGGATTCCAAAACTTTATGGTCTCTTTAAGTTGTTAAAATTAACCTAGTCCAGTTTTAATCCCCACTGTGCTCTTATTTCCTCACCTTCCCACAATATAGAGTTGAACCGTGGCTCTGAGGGACTTTCCTTATGACAGCATGGTCTCCAGTTTCAGTTCTTGCCCAACTCTGGGTCTGTTTCCTTTTGGGTAAAGAGATTTGGGAGGCTGAGATCTTCTTTTGAAGTTGACCACATTCTCACAGGTGTGGAGACAGCAGCAGTCTCTCTGCAGTTTGTTCTGGATCTATAAGGGGCTATCGGTCTCTGCCAGTGAGAATTATGCACAGATGGTGTATGTGGTTTCCTTCGAGCTGGGTTCACTTTTATCCTTGTCCTCCCTCTTGCTTAATGCCTCTACCAAAGAATATTCTTTTGTTATTTCTTTAATACAACAGGGATTCATGTCCCCAATAGCACTTTTGCTGGATCTTAGCTTTGGCTGACTCACAGCTCCCTGGGCAGCCCCACCACTCCATTTCATTTTAAAACACCTGCCCTAAAAGACCTCCCCTTTAGCATCATCCCCAGGAACCACTGAGGGATTCTTTTGAATCCTCTGCAGGCAAATGGAAACTGGAATGGCACCCTTCACCCCCTTTTCCCATCTTTAGACTTTCCAGAGCAAAAGGAGGCAAAGATCTCAATGTTCACATATGCCCTAAGACTTCAGGTCCAACACAGGAAGCTCTTCCAAGAACCAATTTCCCGAATAGACTCCTTTTACTCTGCTCTTCAGCAATGCCAGAGTGGGCCTGGAGTCTCACCAAGGTGGAGCTGAAGACACATCATACCTCTCTTCTTGGAGATAAGCCATTCTCTATAGATGATTCTCTCTAGACTCTCCTTATCTCTTCCTGGCTTAAACTGAAAACTACATCTTATCAGAATAAATGTAAAAGTGTTTCTGAAAGGGTAGTCCAGAGTTCTACCTGCATCAAAATTCCCGGTTGGCCTCATAAAATGAAGATTTCTGCACAAGTCTCCAGATTGCTCGAATCATAATCTCTGGAGTGCCAAAGGATCTCCATTTTTTAATAAGCCTCACACTTGTAACCTTTGTAGCATAAGATATTAAGTAAAAATTATATAATTGGGATACCAGTGCACCATTTTTTTCTAACTTGAGAACATGAAGTGTTTCTCATCTCTCTCTTTGTGTTAGAATCATTCGTGGGACATTTAAAGTACACTTACAACTAATCAGGAAGTATATATTCCAAAAATGAGTAACCTTTCTCTTTTTCAAACCCCACTTGCAATTGTTTTTATTACCTTTCATATGGCACTTGTTCTCTCCTCTACCTCAGTGATATTTGACCATGGCTTCTCTCTCATATACTTAAATCTCTTGAAGTGTGATAGTAATCCTTTTTCTTATATACTTAACTGTCACTTGTAAAACTTTATGAAAAATTAAGTGATCTCTTTTTCTGTCTCTGACTTTGTCTCTTTGTGTAATTATTAACTAAAGAATAAAAATATAATTTCCTTCATTCACTTTACAAGACAAGCAAGAGGCCCGCTGAGTTTCTAATTTCTAAGGCTTCCTTGACCCTGATGGCAGTCACCAACATTTTGTACTACAGGACAACAAATGGCTCCTATTTCTATTCTGGTGGTCTAGGCTAATGATTGAATTAGTACTCTCCTTAGGGGGTGTTTGGGAAATGTGGCTTGGTACTTTTCACATTTAATGGGGAGGGAAATGTTTAATGGAGTCTGGAAATGAGCAGTACAATCTTGCAAAATGGAAAAATCATCCTGGGTTCTATGTGACATTGAAATGTTCTGTCCATTAAAACAAAACAAAACAAAACAAAACAAAAATCCTGGTTAGGTTCTAGACTACTTTAAGTTTAACTATAAATGCCAATATTTTTTAGGTGCATAGAAATTTTGAATTGCTATGTTTTCCTGCTGAATTTGACTGTGTTTACTTAATCTGACAATCTTTATCTATTAATTAGAGTGTTTAGCTTACTTATATTTAATGTAATCACATATATGTTAGGATTTAAATTTGCCATCTTACTCTTTTTTTTTTTTTTGAGACAGAGTCTCACTCTTTTGCCCGGGCTAGTGTGAGTGCCATGGCATCAGCCTAGTTCACAGCAACCTCAAACTCCTGGGCTCAAGCAATCCTTCTGCCTCAGCCTCCTGAGTAGCTAGAACTACAGGCATGCGCCACCATGCCTGGCTAGTTTTTTCTATATATTTTTAGTTGTCCAATTAATTTCTTTCTATTTTTAGTAGAGACAGGGTCTCGCTCTTGCTCAGGCTGGTTTCGAACTCCTGAGCTCAAACAATCCGCCTGCCTCGGCCTCCCAGAGTGCTAGGATTACAGGTGTGAGCCACCGCGCCCGGCCTGCCATCTTACTCTTTGCTTTCTATTTTCTTACCTGCTCTATGTTTTCTCTTTCTTCCTTTTTTAAAAAATACTTTATTAAATTTTAGTATAAATTAGAATTTTTCCATTCCCAAAACAATGCCATGTACACTCCCCTCAATTTTTCTGCTATTGTAGCCAAATAATTTAAAATTTTACAAAGATGTCATTCTCCCTCTTGCTTTCTCTCCATATAGCCTGTCTAAAATTATTGATTTATTTTTCTAAGGTGTATAATTTTCCTTCTGCTTTTAATATTTTGTTTGTGAGGAGTCTGCCAGTGACAGTTATTAATTCTCTGAACATTTATTTACTTGGCTTTCAATTTTGGGATATTATTTTTTCCTCAATGGATACAGAGCAAGAGTATTTCCTCAATGAAGACATCGCTTCATTGCGTTCTGACTTTTCTCTCTCTCTCTATCAGCTATTGCTCCTTTGAAGGTAATAGGATATTTATGCCAATATGTTTTACATTTTTTACCTTTATTTTTTTGGTTTTTAGCAGTTTATTATAATATTTTTAGGTATTGTTTTATTTATCCTTCTTGAGGTTTGTGGTAATTGTTGAACTTTCACTTGATGTCTTTTTTTATTTTATTTTTAGAAAATTCTTAGCTATTATCTCTCCAAATGTTGATTATTGTCCATACTATTTCTCTTCTCCTTCTGGGACTCAGATTACTTAGGTAAGTATGCTTACCTATCACTGTGTCCTCTATGTCTCTTATGCTCTATGCTATATTTTTCATCTTTTTATCACTCTTTGCTGTAGTCAAGGTATTTTCTCCTAAGTCATCTTCCAGTTCTCAAGTCTCTCTCCAACCAAGGATAATCTTTTGTTGAACCAAATCTTTAAATTATTTATTTCATTGTTTGTTTATTTGAAATCACATGAGCAGGGGGGCTATGAACTTTATTTTAGTATAATAAATGAGGCATTACCAAATATTTATTATGAAATAGATGCCTTGGGCCTGATAGAGTTGAAAACCAACAGTCCAGGTCATTTTAGGTAGGGATGGGTAGAGACTGGATTACTGGGGAGACGTATCAAAGGTGAGTATCTCCAGACATTGACTTCCTTAAGATTGAGAAAGAAACCTAGGATTTATTGGTTCTACTAGTGATAGAGGTATGTGGCCTGTTTACATGTAGCATTTACAGGAAGGAACAGGGTATTGGATGGAAGATGCTCGGGCCTGGTGAATGCATATAGAGGATGATTGTAAGTATTAGAGCTTTGAGAATAGTAGATGGGTGCCTGTAGATAGCCTAGCACTGAGAGTTACAGCTACTAAGAGAGTTATCAGCCATCAATGAATACTGAGGGCTTGGGTTGATGAGCAGAGCTTTTCTCCCATTTTCTGGATTTTCTAATCTCCCTGGTTTTGTCTGGACATCAGAGAGTAAATTAGTGCATAGAATATGGCTGCTAATGGATCTCACCTCACCAAGCTTGGCTAATGAAAGCCTGAAGCCAGATTGACTTGAGTTGCAAAAATATGGAAATGTAATAAAATGTTACAGAGCAATTTGTGCCTGTTACATATCCATAACAGTACTTGGGAATACATGCAAGAGGTATATAAATGTGCTGGAATGATCTTTTCTCTCAATAGAACTTAATGTCCAGTAGGAAACAGAACTATATCATATATAGACACATACACATACATACATACTTACCACATACAACATAACTCCACACACACAGAAATGAAACAACATGGAATACAGGAAGGTGTTGAATATTGGCTGAGTATGGAAAAATCAGTGTGTCTCGAGTTTGCAAATTAGACTCCAGTGTTGCATTAAAAGCCAATTTGAAATCTCCATCTAACTCCTATGTCATGGGCAGTAAGTGCAGATAGACCTGTTTTTATTTATCTTTGGTTCTATTCCAACACACTTAGTGTAATACATACTGATTGAGGAACGAGTGAATGAATGAAGGCTCATCAGGTTTCCCATGTTCATGTGACATAAAGGAATAAATTCTCTCTGTGTTGTAATTTCCGTTGTGTTACTTTAAAGAAAGACAGAAAGAAAATGCTCTAGAATCTACTTTTTATTTATAGCCAAGGAAAACTGCAGATGTGTATAATTGGAATGAACAAGCAAAAAGAGAGGGAAGGGGATATAGGCATTCCCCTATATTTCTAAAACCATTCCTAATACCAGGAGGAGGAAAAAAAAAAAAAAAAAACAAATCAAAAGAGAAAGCTTATACATTTATGAGGTTTTCTAGATGTCACACCCAGGCAAGCAATGTTGTGTAAAATATTAAGCAGCTCTGATGCTGACTGAGAAAATTTATGGAGTCTGAAGTACCTGTCTTAAATCATATCCACCACTTACCTCTGTTTCTCACTCTTTAACCAAGCTTCTCTGAGGGCTAAAGTTGTGCCTCTTTGTTTCTTTGGATTTTGTGCAAAGGCTAAAACTATAAAGCAATGAGGAACACCGGGGGAGAATATTAAGCGTAGGGAAGATTGTAGCCATGAGCAGATGTGCTCAAGCTGCTGCTGGCTGGAACTGTTGATTTTGGATGCTGAGTTTGTTATCATATGAAAAGAAAGGTATTTTTTTCCTTCATTTCCTCCCATTTGATTCTTCCATTTATTCTTTCAACAAATATTTACTCAGCAACTCTTAGGTTGCAAATAATGCACTGAAAGCCGTGATGGCTGAAAGTTATATGAACCGTATTCTTCAGTCTTCAAAATCTTTCACTGGATTAGGAAAAAATAAATCTTTTATGTGAACAACAAATATACTAAGTTATTACAGATAGGTGCTTAAGTAATTGAATTAAAGAGTAATTAGTGAAAGAGGAAGAAGGAGAGAACTTTCTTTTATTCCTGACTTCATTTATTCATTCATCCACTAATTTCAGAAAAAAATGTATTTATTTATTCAGCAACTATTATGTGCCAGCCTTTATTTAGGCAGTGAGAATTGGTGATTTCTAGAAATTTTTATTTTAGTGGAGAATTTTATAAACAGATAATAAATAACATAATTTTGGTTATGAAAAGGCCCTGAAAAAATGAAATCATATAAGAGATTTAAGGGTGATTGGATGGAAATTATTTTACACGAGGAAATCAGGAAAGGGCTTGCCAAGGAGGTAACACTTGAACTGCAACCTGAGCCAAGTGAAAGAGGCAGCATACATGTCCTTCAGGGAGAATAATTCAACACCTACAATGAAGCTTCTCAGACAGGAATGAACTTGGTAGGTCACGGAGTGAGTGAGGAAGAGAGTGTTGTGTGGTCAGTCTGGTTAGTCTGGAGAGAAAGGCAGGGCCTGATCATGTGGAAGGAGTTTGGATGTGATTTTAAATGCAATGGGAAGTTGGTGAAGGGCTTTCAAAGGATGCAGGATTGAATGCACATTTTAAAATGCTCGTTCTGCCAGTACTGTGCAAATTGATTTGTAGGGAAGAAAGAGAAAGAAACAGGAAGACAGTTTGTAGTTTAGTGAGAGATGCTGGTTGTTTGGATGGAAGTGGATGTCTTAGAATAGAAAGATCCTGTGCATACTCTGGGCAAAGGAGACTTTACTGGATTTGGCAGAGGTTTACAGGTGGAGGATGAAGAAAAGGTAGGAGACAGCATGACCCCTGCTTCCAGATTGAACAACTCGCTGGCTCAAGCCACTGTTAAGTGAGTTAGGAAATATGAAGAGTTTACTGCAAATATTAAGTTCTGAGATGTATGCAAGACATTCAGTAAGAGCTTCTAGGTAGGGAACTTTATATATGTGCTTTGAATTTACCGGAAAGGTCTGATTTGAGATTTAAAAAAATTGCTCCATGGCATAAACATATCAATAGTACTTAAAATCATGATAACTGAGCACTCTTTTAGAAAGAAAGTATAGAGATAAAGAGGAAAGGGCCCAAAGAGAATGCAAGGAGGAGAAGGAGTGAGCAAAGGAGCCCAAGGAGTTGCTGTGAAGAAGGAGAGAAACTAGGAAGGTGGCTCCATGGAAACTAAGAGAAAGAAGTATCTGAAGACAGAAGACACCATGAGTATTATTCCCCACCCACTGGGTTGCCACTTTAAATCCTCTATAGACGCATAGTTCCATTGTCTTTTTTGCTAAATAGCAGTCAGTAGAGAGATCAAAATGTGGTGTTGCAAGAGGAACATTTTTTTTTTTTTTTTTTTTGAGACAGAGTCTCACTGTGTTGCCCGGGCTAGAGTGAGTGCCGTGGCGTCAGCCTAGCTCACAGCAACCTCAAACTCCTGGGCTCAAGCAATCCTCCTGCCTCAGCTGCCCAAGTAGCTGGGACTACAGGCATGCGCCACCATGCCCGGCTAATTTTTTCTATATATTTTTTAGTTGTCCAGTTAATTCTTTCTAATTGTAGTAGAGACGGGGTCTCGCTCTTGCTCAGGCTGGTTTTGAACTCCTGAGCTGAAACAATCGGCCCGCCTCGGCCTCCCAGAGTGCTAGGATTACAGGCGTGAGCCACCGCGCCCAGCCGCAAGAGGAACATTTGATGAGCTTTTTTTTTCATCGTTCCAGCAAACAGAGGGTGCACTGGGGCATGGCAACCATAGAGGAGAGTCTATCTGGATTTGGGGAGTATCTATAGGTCTCTGGATCCATACCTCAGTGATTGGTTATTATTATCCATGGTAGTGCTTATCCAGAGACTGACCCATATGGACTTTGTCATTTGGCTCACTTGCCCATGGCTCCTGGTTTACTTCAGCCAATGACAAACCTAGCAGGAGATTAGAGAATGGCTTTGGGATCTTTATTCACTTACCCTGCTCTATGGTATCATCTGGCTCTTATGTTACTTCTCTAGCAGAAGTCACAGCCCATTTAAAGGTGGCCATCTCTGTATAACTCCCTCTTTCTAGTCTAGCTACCACTCCTTTCTCCATTTCTTCAGGCCTAGAAACAAGACCATTGATAGCCTTGGCATTCTTATGATTTTCCTACACTCCATCACCACTTTTGGAAATAGTTCTTCTATTAAATCTTCCTCCATTTATTCTGATTTAAATGTGCCATCTACTATTTATTTGACAGCAAACAGTACAGAAGTTATGATTTGGTTGGAACAATTCAATACAAACCAAGTTTGTGTCATAGATGCCAGGTGACATAGGAACTCAGAAAAGAGGAAAGGAGAAAAAGGTGACAAGGATTGAGAGGTCAGAAAAAGGAGGTTTAGGTAGGAGGTGAGTTGAAACTGAACCCTGAGGAATGGTTGGTTGGGAGAGGGTATTAGACAGATATGTAAAAAAGGATTTTTCCTTTGCTAGGGAGAGGAATATGAGCAAGATCATAAGGTGCATGTAAGTGCATTGTTTTAAGAAGTAAAATTTTAGGTCCATGCATGATAAAATTTCTTACCTTGGTTCGTGCTCCTGAGTTGACTCAGGTTGGGACCTCTATATAGCTTCCAAATGGTACTGGTCACCAGAAAGATCAGACACATGATTAGAGGTTGGGAAATTTCAGCTTCGTGCCCAGACCTCCACAGAGGAGAAGAGAGCTGAAAACTAATGTTTATAGAAACTCTTGAGCAATGTGATTTCAAGAGCTTCTGGGTTGCTGAACATATTTGGGTGGCATGTGTGGAGAGGACATGGAAACTCTGTGTCCCTCATCCTCATACCTTGCCCTAATATCTTTTTTGTTTGGTTGTTTCTGAGTTGTATCCTTTACAATAAACTAGTAATCATAAGCAAAACACTTTCCTAAGTTCTGAGTCCTTAGCAAACTATTGAACCTGCAGAGGGGGTTGTGGGAACTCCCAAATTTTTGGTCAGTAACCCAAGGATCCCACTTGTGGCTGGCATATGAAGTGGGATCAGTCCTGTGAGACATCCCCCTTCAACTTGTGGGATCTGACTCTAAATCCAGGTTGACAGTGTCAGAATTAAATTGAATTATTGGACACCTAGTTGGTGTTGGAGAATTGCTTGTTGGTGTTGGGAAAAAAAGACACATCAAGACAAACCAATCCCAATTTCTTTCACTTTGCAGCAAAGTACTCTGGATTCAAAACAGTCACAGGACTCAGTGATGTAAGGTTTGCCCACCTCCCTGCCCCGTACTGTCAACAGCAAATCCATTTTCACAATTGGTGACATGGCCCAGACTACGCTGCTCCAGTTAGGCCAGTTATGGTCCAGCCCTCCTTGGGACACCCTACCATGAAGGAACATGACTGTCCTGTGGGCCAGTCACTCCATGGCACAGAAATACATTTGGGAGACCCAGGAAGTTTAATGAGGGTAAATATGGCAACTATTCTTTCTCATCTTTTCCTCATTCTTTGTAAACTGGAGGGACTTTCACTAATGCTCCATAAAAACTGGTTTAATATACAGTTATTACAAAGCTTCAGATTTTTGACAGATTAAGTGCTATTAAATCACCTTACTGTGAAGGCACTAAAAGGTCACAAGATAAATTAGTTCAGGCCATCTTCTCTCCGTCTTCAGCAACCAGCTCCTTTCAGACCTGCCTCCCCTCCACCAAGAAAAAGAAAAACAATAAAAGAAAAGGAAACTGGAAATTATGACCCTCTAAATGTCTTCAGGATGGGAGGCTGTGAAGAATGGCACTGCCTTGTCATGGGAGGCAGATGGGTTTTTATCAGCTTGGAGGGCAATTTTCTACTTTATTTTTCCCCCTTTCGTTGACTGTGATCCATAATGTTGCATTTTGCCCTTTAGGAAGGATTTTCCAGTTGACAGACTCAACAGCCATATCCCATCCCAGTACTTGGACCAAAAAAAAAAAAAAGCAGACGAAAGGACTTTGGCTGGATTCAATATTTTTAACAATACAGTCACAACTTTTTTTTAGAATTTCTTTTCTTTCTGTAGTTTTTGCTAGGAGAACTGAATCTCAAATTTATGTAACGCATTGCTACTCTCATGAATGCAGTTTTGAAGGTTTTGATTATATTTATATATATATATATATACATACATATATATGTGTGTGTGTGTGTACATATATATATCAGTGCATCCCATATATTAAGGATTACTGGTAAGAGGGAGGTATATGGAATACCGTTACTGAAGCGTGGCAGGACTGATCAGGATTACTAAAAGCCATGGCAGTTGTTGTAATTTGAAAACAGTAGCAGTGTTTATTTTTCTGCTTTTTTACTTGTCTGAATGATCCATTTACAGAAAAACCTCAGAGAGGAAGAAATGAAAGCCAGCCTGAGAAAATAGGGATACTATTTTCTACAATGGCAACTTTGGAAGTTGGTTTTTATTTATTTTTTCCATGCAAGTAAAAATGACATACAATTCTAGATTTTGTCTTTGTCTTTAACTAACCTAGCTCCATCTCCCAGTCAGTTGGTATCCTGTGTGTCCCTGGGCAGATAACACCAGGGCCTTGGCCTAACAGCTTAGCTGCAGCTGCACTGAATGTGTTGTGCGGGCCACTCAGCACACCCCAATCCTATACACCTTGTTTCATATTGACTTACTCCACATTGATGATCTTAAGAGGGTCACGGCTTGGGAATGATGAATCTAGGACCCAAGTCCACATCTTCTGATGTCTTTAGTTACTCAGCTGAATTGATGGTTCAGATTTTCCTTAATTTTTATTTCTTTTGCATTTGGTGTGTGGTAGCTCTGTTTCTCAGATATTATGGCAGGGGAAATTAAAAGTGCCATATTTATTTACATGGGTTGTTCCTTTTTGTTCTGGATATCTTATCAGTAAAATAAGAGGTGAGATCATCTGAGGGTTTCTCTTCAAAGAAAGTCCCAGTGGACGATTGTCTCCGATGGTTAGCTATGGCTGCAAACACTATCCTTTTTCTTCAAAGCATTGCTTTAGACAGTTTAGCAAGAGAAGTTCAAGAAGCAGAACTGTAATGAACTCTTTCACTTACTTTCAACAAAAATGATTCAATGAAACCTAATATACTTACCCTTAATTATTTTGACCAAGCCTTCAGATATATTCAAGTGCCATCGAGGAAAATTAGAGAGAGGATAAAAGGAAGAATAACAGCAGGCTGAAGAAATGTATTTATAATTGAGGCTTAATAATCAAGCTCAACTTGATCATTTATTGCCAGGTTTTTAAACCTTTGTTTTGACGTTGAATAGAATCTGAGGAGCAGCATCTCCTAGACCAAGGTGAGTGTGAACAAGTATGTGGCCCGGAGTACATGGCAGGGTCATGTGCTCCAAGCTTCCCAGGTAGTTCCAGCTGGTGACAGCAGAAGCCTCACAGAAGCCTCCAGCTCTACTCCCAGGTGCCGCACCTTGGCGTCTTATCATGATCATGGTCCTCAGGGCTTGCTCTGGGGCTAGAGCTGCGGGAGAACCTGTGTTCTACCTTTCTCTGCTCACTGCTGAGGATGACTTCTGGATTCTGAAGAGCTCACTCTTGAAGGCGTTGAGCTTTATGACTTTCCTTTCTCACCATGTGACCGAGGCAGAGAGATGAGGTTTATACTGAGTTCTGTGCCCCACGTAGGACTTACTGCCAGAAGGAAGGTGGCCTGCTACATGGATACAAGCCTTTCTTCTTTCATTTTTTGTTTCTTCCATCAGACATGCCCTTATTCCATGTCTTCTCTTGCTAACTCAGTAGTGATGCTCTAAATCAGCTCAGACGCTTGCTTCAGGGGCCTCACCTGTGTGTTCAGGATATTTCCTGCTTTCTGCCTCCTCCATGGGGACTATCCTGTCTGCACACATGTCAGTTTTCTGACTTTCTTAAGAGAAGACTCCGTCTCCAATACTTGGTCCCTGTTTATTGAATGAGTGAACAGATCATGTCATTTATTTGGAGGTAGTATTTTGCAGTAGGGGAGGTTGTAATACATTTGGATTCTAACTGATTAGCTTTGTAATCCTTGAGAACTCACGTTGTTCTTCATATGAAAAATAAGCCCTCAACTGAGAAAACACTTTCCCACATTCTCACACACAGACTCACTTACACTTTCACCTTTATATCACCTTTCCCTCAAATATTAGCCCAAATCCCAATTCTTCTCCAAATCCTATTCAGCCTACATTCCTCCAAGCTCTGACATCTTTATGTTTTGCATATAATAGGGTACTTATAATTATTCTTTTATTAAAATGTTCTATCTTCTCATTTGTGTTCTGAACAGCTGTGGGGTGGTTAGTTCCAAGGCTTAAACCTGGAACTGTTTCTTTATGATAATAAGCATATGACAAATGCTTGTTCTTGCTGTGAAACTCGACTTTTATCTTAGATATGCACCTGATGCTCACTTCATTACAGTTTCCCTGAAGGAGATAGTATCTGTCCATTTCTACATTGTCCCCTTTCTCCAACTGAGAACTATTCTCTGTATCTTCCTTAGTGTGTAGTCTGGCACTTAGTCCTGAGTAGATGATCAAAAAATACTTGCTAATAAACTTATCTCCATGGATTTTTGTTTTGAGCATCAAACAATGTAATGATAGGGAAAGAAATTTGTAACAACCAAAAAGTAAAATATAAATGTACAAGATTAATGCTGTGATTCAATGAGCCCAGTCCCAGGCCAGTATGTGATTTGATGGTGATGATTTAAATCCCATAGATCAATAGGCAACAAATCCTTCTCAGATTTGCTCCCCTTTAAAAGGTACAATATTATACTGGTTTATAATCTCAAGTTTCCTGGTTGGAAAAAAGTACATTTCTAGCCCAGTGTATGTCACGCTCTGGGGTCCTACACATCTAAATATTTAACAGGATTGCTTTATATGCTCCTATGCCGATGTTGCTGATATGTGATTTGGCTTTTGCCCAGCGGGTCCCTGGGCTTTTTATCATCCAGTGCATATATTGGCTGCAGAGCGCCTGGGCAGCAAGAATAGCGGGGTTGCTGAGGCATCGAATGCAATCAGAATGTTATTTAGAAAAGCTGGCTTGCCAGCCAAGCCTTGCACACATCTTTTATTATACCGTATCTTTGTGACATATTATTTCTGCTTCACAAGGTCACCTGACCCTGAATGGGACCTGTGGTCCATTGATAACACAGCTGGATGACGGCCGCAGCGTGAGTTAGGACCGGAAACAGAGAAGTATGAGTCTCCAAAAGTCCCAGTTTGCCTTGGCTGAGTTCTCACATTCCTCTTCTCTCTTCAGCTCTCTCTTTTCCCCATTATGGGTGTGCGAGGAGAGTTAAAACGGGCCAGGGATGCTTTAATCAAAAGCTTCTTTCCATGATCAGGGACGTGGGAGCAGGGTGGAGAGTCCTAAGAAGTAGGTAAAATTCATCACTTCCTACAGGTGAATCCTAAGACCAGGATCTATGATACAGCCTCGCCTCTGGAGCAAGGTTTCTTCTGCTGGGTCTTCCTCTTCCTCTTCCTCTGTCTGGTTCTTCCCACTCTCCAGCTCTCAGCCACAAGACCAGAATTCTGTTAGGAATCGTTTATGTATTCTTGATGTTCGATCCCTATCGAAGCAGAGAATGATCTGCTCTTTGAGTAGTGAACCCAATCGCTATTTATTCAGCATCTGCTATACACCAGGCACTCTTCTTGTTGCTAAGGAGACAGCATCACACAAAACAGAGGTGGCCCTTTTTCTCATGGAAATTATATTCTAGTGGGCTCAGATAAACATGATCAAATAAATAAGTAAATAAATAACAAAATTTTAAGTAACGATAAATGCTATGATGAAAACGTAACAAAGTGAACTGATGCTAATTCAGATTGGAGGGGGATTGAGAGGACCACTTTCAGGAAGAGATGTTAAATTGAGATCTGAGTGGCAAGGTGCCAGAAATATGAAGGTCCTGAGAGAGTGGCCCAGAAAAAGCCCTAGACACCAGCGAGTTTGCCCTGTTTTTGGAAGGGTCTGAAGTTGTTTCTGAAAGTCAGAGGCCAAGGGGGAGTATGCTTTGAGTTTAAGTTAGAGAAGTGGTTGGTGCCAGAGTTCACACACATTTCTGGGTTAGGATAAGGAAATCAGGTTTTAGTTTATGTGCAATACAAAGTTGCTGATGGATTTCAAGCAGAGAGATGACATGTTTTGATTTACATTATTTTAAAAATCACTCAATTCTGTTTTTCTTCATAGTTTTGCCACCCATGTATCCATTTCTAAACCATACAATTTTATTTTTTAATTTCGTGAATGAAATTGTATTCTACCAATTTTTTAGTGTCTTGTCAGTTTTGTTCAACGTTAGGTTTGTCAGAAAAAAAGGGGGATTATTCTATATGTCAGGATAACGGTTACCTTTGTCCGGAAAGGAAAGGGTGGCGTGGGAGATTTTGAGATGCTGGAAAAGACTTATTATATTTCTTAACTGGAGTAGAGGTTACACAGGTGCTTGTTCATATTTAAATGTTAAATAGTATGATAAGTGTATAAATATCTCTGAATGATATTTCAAAAAATACTCTAAAAAGCACCACTTTTAGTAAATTTTTTTTTACCCAAGTCTAAATATGAAGTTAAAAACAATTTCTCAGAAGGGGCTAAATTGTCCTTCTTCTCACAGTGGATTTACCGGAGAAGCAAAGAGGAAAGACAGGAAAAGGAAGAAAGTTTCTAACTGGGCGGCAGATGTACAGAAAGTTAGGTGTGTTCTGGGAAACATAGCCGTGATACGGTGACAATTATGCTGAGAAGTCAGGAGAACTTTGGCTCAGCCTTAGCTCAGTCACTAGTCGGTTTGGTGACTTGAGCAAGTCACATCTGCACTCTGAGTTTGGTTTCAACATCTCGAAATGGAGAGATGATTTATCACATTTCTTGGCACCAATAGCTAATCAATACGTATTTGTCTATTTGGATACCTTGATTCTAATAGACTCTAACACTTAACTCCCCCCACCCCCATATCTCCAGCTTCTAGATTCTTTTACTCGGAGCCTAGGCTGGAATACCTCACTCACAGAGTATTT
>NW_012155951.1:3857613-3859884 GCF_000956105.1 Propithecus coquereli | reverse complement strand
TGAAATCAAATCAAGGGTTACAAGTTGACTGTCAGATCATTTTCATCAGCATCATGGTGATAAGCCAAAATGTCATTTGCACTTTGGGATGGGATGTACAGAGAGGGTCAGTGTGTAAAAATAACATGATATGCCTTCTCTTTCAGAAAGAAATATGTTGTTTCACTAGGTGACAATATCACGCTTCTTTTGCAGCATTGGGCTGAAAAGTAACAGCGTTTTTTTTTTTTTTTTCAAAATTATATTTTCCTGACCAAGTGGGTGCATTCTGTCAGGCAGGGCAGCTGCTGACAGCTAGGCAAGGGAAAGAGAGGAATTATGCAGACATTTGGCAGTGTAAATGTTAGAACAACTCAACTGTATGTGTGTTCAGGAGAGTTCAGTGGCTTAGGTGAATGCAACTCAAAGAAATAAAATGACAGCTTCTCTTAACCATTATGCTAATAGACAGGGCGGGGGCGTGTCTCTGTGTCAGAGCAGGCACTTGGGAGACAAGACTTCTGGGTTCAGATCCCACTCCCAACAACATCTCCCACTGTGATCTTGGGAAAGTTGCTGAACTTCGCTGTACTTTAGTTCTATTTCTCCATCTACAAACCCAAGCTAATAATAGTTACCTTCGCTGCAGGGGTGGTACGAAGATTAATGAGTTAATGAGCAGGACGTGCTGTGGAGGGAAGGCAGGCTGTAGAAATGTGATCATTTCCACAAATCTCTGATTTGTACGGAGCCTGCTGCAGTAGCTACTCTAAATGTTGTGTTCATTCCCCTCGCCTTCCCTGATAATGAACCGTCCATCCCAGTTCTGCACCTAAGAGATACGGGTGCTCTTGTCCAGGAAGTGATGAGTTTTTCCACAGCGCCCTGGGAAAGGCTGGGAGCAGTGTTAAAATGATAAGGAGAGAGATCCTGGGTCACAGAATGATGGAAATTGGAGAAGGCTGTGAGAGATGAGAGAGGCTTTGCTTTGAAATAAATAAATAGCTTAACCACCTTCATAATTTTGGAATTCTGTTTTAGAGAACAATAAACAGTGATGAGTGGGGATATTTTTACAAATGAGTGTCACAATGCAGAGAATATGAAATAACAAGTAAAATCTCATTTTCAAATGTATTCATGATGTATATTCAAGAAGCAGAATGCTGTCATATATATTAGGGTGTGGGGTAAGACATCTCCCCTATTCTACGGCTTTGCCTGGCTTCCTGCCTCCAGCAGAGGTCAGCATTAGAAAAAAAAAAATAGCAAGACAACTATTACCACGTGTAGATAAAAGGGGCAGATATTCTAATAGAATCTTAGGCTTAGGAAAACAAAAACAAAGCCGAACAACCAACAAACAAAATTCCAGGGTGTGGAAAAGACCAGGGTGTGGAAAAATTCTATCAAATAGTCAGAAAACGAAAAGCAATGTATGTTATATACATGATCTCCTTCGTTGGTCTTCATCCTGGAAAGTAAATGTATAGTCCTACTTTTTAAAAATAGAGAGACTGATGTTCATAGATATTACTGGTCTTGCTCAGTACCTCAAAGCTAGAAGTAGTGAGCTGGGGTTGAACCCAAGTCTCAGTGATGTCGGTATCTATGATTTAATTGCCATTTCCCAACTTTCTAAAGTGAAGAGGGCTTGTAGCTTAGGACAAAAGGAGTCACCAAGCATCCATCCATTACCTAAGCATGCTTACCTAAGCATCTTCCAAATATTTAACAAGCAGCATTACTATGCCATGGCCAGTACTAGTGTATACAGATGAGCCAAGGTAAAGAAGAATATGTCCTTTACCTGGGTCTAACAGGCAGGACTCAGAAGCTCAAAGGTGAAAGGATCAGCAAGAGTATCTGAACCCAGTAGAATTGGGCTCTAACCCTACAGCCGTGGATGCTTGCCCTTTGCTGGATACAGTGTTTCTGGAACCTGAGGCTTTGATCCCTACTAAAAGAAGATTTCAGTGCAACCCAGCCCCATATGATGTAGAGATGCTGAGACAATATTAAAGGAAAGGTCTAAAATATATACTATGTATCTCTGTATTAATATCATTTTTTAAAAAAAATTAAGAATGAGGACAGCATAGAAAACTGCATTCTCGTGGAAGAAAGCTGAAAGGAGACTTAGTTTACTGATACTCTAGCTAAAAAATCATTCTGGTCACACTCGTGCTAATCCATTGGCCCCCCCAATTAAGCACATGTGAACATTTTAGTCCTGCTGTCATTTGCAAATGGGCCGGGGGATAGGAAACCCCAAAAGGTAATGTAAAATCC
>NW_012155951.1:3851782-3853463 GCF_000956105.1 Propithecus coquereli | reverse complement strand
AGGCTATCTGGGGAGATTTTTTTTTTTATTTTATAAAGGGTTTTATATAAGACATCAAATAGTTATGAGGAACGTGGCTCTGCTTTTTATAACACAAGAAAGGTTAAGAGCAGAAATTTTTATAGACACTGTAAGAACTTTCAAGGGACTAAAAAGCTCAGTGGACTCTGAAGACAGATTTCACCTTCAGGAAGAGGATTCAAGTTCACCTGAGGAATCAACAAGTTACAAGAGTTGGGATCCCCAGTGAGGTGCCTGTTGTTGGTTGAGTTCTCCCTCTGAAATCTGCTTTGCAACTAATTGAAAGAGGATTGTTTCATGTGAAAAGGTTTTGTAACAGCATAGCATACAGGGTATTGGTGCCTGGGAACGGTCTAACAATAAGGCTTAGGCTTGGGTTTGCTGGAAATAAAAGTATTATTTTATTTTGGCATTTCTCAGTGCCCCAAACCAAAAAGAACTGTGCTATGTGTCTGCAAAGATGTGTTTCTCTGAACAAGACTTTTTCCCTGGATTATTTTTTTCCCTAATGTAGGCTGGGGACTCTCTGGGTTGCAGTGTGAGCCACGTTTAGGAGATAAATACTAGCCAGATGTAATTTCCTGGAGCAGGTGAAAGAGCTAGGTGCAAAGAGTAAATCATCTCCAAGACAAAGAATATGAAAGTCATATGAAAGTCAAATATAAGCCAAGAGAGGGAATGGAAACAAAAACATGTCCTATGAAAATAGACTGGAATAATTAAAATCAAATGGTATGCAGTTAACTGGAATGTCTATTTCAATAAGAACACATTTTTAGAAGTTGAGAGTTAAATGCTAATAGTATAACTTGAACTCAGCTTCTGTCCATCAAGAATTCAATTGCAGTATAAGAAATATTTAGCCTGAGACTGGCCCAAATGAGTAGCCTGTGACTCTGGTGAAGACTCAAGCAAAGAATGAATTAAATGAACTAAACTGGAATTATTGCTTATTCTATTTTTAGAATTCTTATTCTAGAAGAAGATCCATTTCGGGAGACATACCAGTGTCTCTAAACTACAAGTCCAGGAGGCTGATAAAATTTCTCTTGGACTACCCATTTTAGATCCAAAGATATCGAGACTGAAAACCACATGGCTTGGATTGTTTGCTGGAAGGAAGAGATCTTACAGCGAAGATGCATTCCCTGCACCTGTATGGAAGAAACGCTCTGCACACAAGCTGCTTTACATTTTGTCTTTATCTATGTTTTTCTCCCCACGTCTTTAACTTTCTTCACTGTTTTTTTTTTTTTTTACAAGCACTTTAAGGACATGGGCAACTTTAATTTTCAGCATAAGCCAAAACCCGATAATTTCAACTCATATTGATCCTTCCTCCTCACCGTTCTGGTAGTTATCCAGTCTATACATAATCTGCGCCTGGATGCTGTAGTGTAGTAACTCTTTTCATTTGAATCAGAAATTACTTTTTTAGTTAGATTATCTCCAGCAATAGAGGTCACATTAGCTTTGTTGGTAGCCACATCACACCCTTTCCCTATATTAAACATATTGCCTCCTGATATTTAGAATTTTAAAAATCAGTGGTAGCTTAGTGATAAAAATAATATATGATCATTTTAAAACACTTGAAAAATAAAAATACAGAAAAAATAACAAGAATTCATAATTCCATTTTCCAGATATAACTGAAAAT
>NW_012155951.1:3849284-3851732 GCF_000956105.1 Propithecus coquereli | reverse complement strand
ATAGAGCTTATGTTCTACTGCCTGCGGCTGACACTAAATGTGCAAAATATCCATAAGTAAGACTATTCCATATGGGATGAACACCATGAGCAAAACAGGGAGATGGGTAAGGGACTGGGGCAGTTACAGATGGTCTCTCCAAGGAGGTGACACTTAAGCTGAAAAAAGGTTTGCCTTGCAATGATCTGGGGGAAAAATCATTGCCTAAATATCAGAATTTGGAGGAAAAGAAAAAAGGCAGGTGTAGCCAAAGTGCAATTAATGAAGGGAATATTTCATAAGAGATGAGTTTGTTTGAAGCAGCAGGAATTAGAGCATATGAACCTTGCAGGAGAAGGGGAGGGTTTTTTATAATAAGAACCAGAGAGGGCCGATAGGCTTAAGCAAGGGGTGAGATGATTGGACTTGTAGCTTTAAAAGATGTCTCCGGCTGCTGTTTCCATGGGATCATTTTTTTAATAAATTGTATTATAAGAACTAATGGGTAGACAGAAATCAGTTTACAGAAATTTTCTTCAAGGCCAGATTTGTTAACCTAATCTTTTGCAAAAAATCAGAGAATCTTATCAAATAAAACATTTAGCAAGCTCGCAATAGCATGTGTTCCGGATGTATATATCTGGAATACACGTCTGTATTCCATGCATGTCGATGTTTGACTTTGAGCATGCCACAAACTCTCTGGGCCTTAAAAATGAGGACGTTTGAATGAGATGGTGTCTAAGATCTCTTTCAGCTCTGATATTTTATGACCATGAAATTAGCGCATTAGAAACTGATTAAAATCTAAGAAGCTATGAAATAACCCTTCTCTTCAATCTTGTGAGTGAAATGAATCAGAGATATTACTACTATTCATGATGATCAACATGTGTGCAGCATTTTATAGTCTGCTAAAAATACATCCGTTGTACCATTTGAAATCACATAACAGTGAGAAGTAGGTATTATTATTATTTCTATTTTACCGATGAGAAAATTGACATTCAGAGGAATTGTTTGCCATAAAGATAAACAACTAGCTAGTGGTAGAATCAAGACAAACTAAAAATTTACCTTATAGGCAAATCAAGAAAATTGTACTTTGGGTTTTCATCATGGCTTTTGATGGCTTAATAGGCTTATTTACAAATTATCTTTAAATTTCCTTAGCAATCACACATGGCCTATTTCTTTGCTTACTTATTAACAGTTATTCAGAAAGACCTTAAAGTTAGAATCGTTTTTTCTTACAGTTCAAAACATAACAAAACATGAAATAAAGACGGCTTTATTAAACTCACCTTGTTGGTCAAGGTCGAATATACATGTGTTTTCTGTTGTTAATGTTAAAGTCATTGATAAGAGTACTTTGACAATTGAAAGTTTTTATTGTTTGCTCTGTATAAATTCAGCCTTTGAGTGTAGGAAACAGGTGCATATGTATCTTTTTTGAAGTTTTATTTTGCTTGAGGGGCCCTCTTCACCCTACCTGCTCATATACGTTTGTATGTACACACCAGACACACCCCTTCCCATTGCCATAACAGAATCCGTAAGCCCGATTGATGACAGAGGTCTGCCACTCTCTTCTCTGTGACAGAAGCATGGCCAGTTGAGGTTGGAGGACTTTTTCATGTATTTTCCTATTTCCCTTCCCCATTACTTCCTTCCTGGTATGCTTTTTAAATTTCGACCGTATTTCTTAGCTGCTCTTTGTATACTATCATGCTGTGTGCTAATTACTGCATAAATGCAAAATTGTTTTTATCATGCAGATCACGTATGTCATTATGTATATGATAGATCCAAACTTTCAGAAATCAAGCAAACAAGCAGCCTCGTATAAAATCATACACGGAGTGGGTCCAAATTATATTGGAATCACTCAGAAGAGTTTGGAAGTAGAAATATTTCAAAGATAAATGTGTTGAAATAGCTTACTTTTGACAGCCCTTTCTGGAACTTCAGCGGTCTCCTTCCCCACCCCCTCTCCCTTCCCTTCCTTTATGTCAGACTGGGCCATGTTTGAAATTCTTGAGCCCACCACGTGTGTGCTGTCTTTATATATACACTCATCTCTCCCGAGGAAAGATTTCAACTTCATGGCAAAACTGAAGAAAGCATGTCAGAATGCTGTCGGAGAGAGAACCTTCTTTCCTACAACTGTTTTTGGATGCCAGCCAAAATTTTTCCTTTCTGGCTTTTACTCTTGACACTATCTCCCCACGGAGTAGAAGGGATATTTTAGTAACTGGCAGGTTTTAACAGTGCCCCTCAATGCCAGCATGGGCAGTCCAGAATTCAGAGCACTGACTCTACCTTCATGCCGATATTAAATAAGCATGCCGTTTTAAGACAACGCCAGGCAACTTTTCTTTTGAGGCTATCTGGGGAGATTTTTTTTTTTATTTTATAAAGGGTTTTATATAAGACATCAAATAGTTATGAGGAACGTGGCTCTGCTTT
>NW_012155951.1:3827917-3847184 GCF_000956105.1 Propithecus coquereli | reverse complement strand
TCTGCCCGATTATGTCTTTTTATGTCCTTCATCTACTCTTCTATTGTTTTCTTTTCTGAAATGCCTGTACATGTTCTTTACTGTTATTAATGTTTGCTGTTGATTTCTAAAAACACTATTTTTATTAAGCATTTTCTTGTTTATCACTTGTTTTTAATTTGACTTATGATGTTTGTTGAATTTCAGAACTGTTCTATTTTTGATACAAACACATCGATTGTTTCTTGCATCCCCCAAACGGCTTTCTTTCATAAATTCTATGCTTAGAAAAATTCCCCTTATCCTCAGAAAATATTGATATCCTCTGATATTTTCTTCTAGCTTTCCGTTGATTTATTAAGAAGAAAGGTGTAATACTTTGATATACACAGAATTTTTCTAATTCACATTCTCCATGTTATTTACAAAATAACCTGTCTTTTTGCTAGTGATTTATGATGCTTTTTTTTCTTCTTCAATTATTGCTATTATTGTTTCTGTGAAGTTTTTTGTTTTGTTATGTTTTACTTTCTGGACAAAAAAATCTTTGTTAACCAAAATACCTATCAACCAAAGGTATGGCTATAGCCATTGGTCCCACTCTATCACCTTAAGCAGTGGGCAGATTTTCTTTTGGGGTCTACAGTTCAGCCCCAGGTGCATATGCCCAGCTCCTGCTCCATGGCTCTTGGAGACAGATTGTCATCCACGGCTTTGTGACCTTCTCCACTGCCTGTCTCACTGAAACTCTTAGGTATATGAAAATCTACACATTACAGGAACCCCGGTTCCAAGACTTCTCATTTTCTCTCCTCGACTCACCCATCCATGTTAGCATTTTACTTGAAAATGGGCTACTTTTATGCCTTAGGATGCCAATTGCCAGTGCCTTGTCTGTGAAACTTCTCTCTACCTTCTTCTAGTTCTCCTCCACTTTCTATTTTTTCTGGTTAGTATAGATCCTTTATTTATAAACCAAGAGGACCAATAAGAAGAAGAATAAATAGCATTCTGATGTATGAACACGTACTCATTCTAGCTCTTTTTTGTGGAGCATAGTACAGAGCTGTGCTCTTCAACATGGTAGGCATCAGCTCCATGTGGCTACTATGAACTTGAAATGTGGCTAGTCTGAATCAAGATGTGTTTTAAGTGTAAAACACACACTGGAGGTATTTTAAAATGTAACATGTTTTATTCAATATTTTTACTATATCTTGAAATGACAGTATTTTGGACATATTAAGTTAATAAATGTATACTTTTAAAATTAATTTTACTTGTTTGTCTTTACTTTTTTAATGTGACTACTATAATACAAAATTTAAAATTACATTTGTGACTCACATTTATGGATTGTATTATATTTTTATTGGATAGCACTGAATAGAAGTTTCACTATTTTCATTTTTAGCACTGTGGTGGTGTCCTTGCAATTAAGAAAATGTCTTTTCATGGTCTCAAAATATTAATAGATTGGTTGCCAGTTTTTTGATGCAATGAGTATATGTCCTGAATCTTTTAAAATTGATGATTACAGGAAACTTTGTTTTTCTTAAGTATGTTCTTCTTAATGCTCGTTTCTGTTATATTGGTTAAACAAAGTGGCAATGTGATGCTACTTCTCTCTGTTCCTAATGTGGTGCTCAGCATATTGTCTGTGTATGTGTGCGTGTGCGTGTGCATGCGTGTGTGTGTGTGTGTGTGTGTGTGTGTGTGTGTGATTGCATTCTTTCAGCATTATTTGGCAGTGGATAGAGGGCTGCCTTTTAAATCTTTTCAACTGGATGCCAAGCAATTGTTTTAAAATGTAGATTCCTTGACATGACTTTTGCTCTGAACGAAGTATGTATTTTCTTCCTGAGCATCATTACGTGAACATAACATGGCCTTGGAAGCTAGCAAGTTCTGATAGGAAACATGACACCTTTGAGCTTTCTGTTGACTGCACAAATTATTTACCTTTTCTTAGCCTTAGTTAACCCAACTCTAATATGGACAATCATAATTTTATTGAAGAATGCCATCACTCTCATGACACCTAGACTAAACCTCTCCCCTCTCTTCCTTTTCTTCTCTAATTTTATGCATTTATACCCACTTGTACAAGATGCATTGTCAGCAATCATGTATTAAATATGTGATACTGATGGTGGGGTGGTAATTGAGTGATTAACTGAGAAGAAGGAGGGCCCTCCTGCCTGTTCGAATAGGACCCAATTCCAAATGCAACTGTCAGAATTTTACATATTTTTATGCAATAGATTACAGAAAATAGCGATTCAGCATGCCAACCTTGGCATCAGGAATGCCTACAGCTCTGCGGGTGATGCCAATCCCTTTAGAAGATATGAGCAATGGATTTGCCTTAAGCTTCCTTCTTGAAAGAGGCCAAGAAATTTCAAAGCTTTTAATTTTTGCCAAATAGAGAAAAGATGCTATGAGTCTCTTATAGACTCTCATAGAAAATATAATTTCAGCAAGACATTTGATAAATTATCACAAACGTGAGACCAATGACTGCCTTAAACAAGAATGGCAGTCTCCCTGCCAAAGGTGCAATGTGTATGGAAACGATTGCCGGGCAGCTTGTGGCAGGCTGTTATGGCAAGTGGCCATTTTGGAATGAGGAAATAAGTAAAGACGGATGAATGGTAAAATGTTATGACTGGGTGGATAACACCCCGGAAGGTCTAATGTACTTCTTGCCCATCCGAAGCCCAGAACTTTAAGTCCTGCCAAGTTGGTGTGGAAATTTCTGAGTTGATCATTTTGGGCTATTTATTAAAGTCCATCAAGTAACAGAATGTCAGCAAAATAAAAAGAGGAGGGCTGGGGAGGAAGGAAAGGCTGTTCTTTATCTTTGATTAAGGGGGAAAATAAATGAATCTTGTTGATTTTGAGTTCTAAAAATCTCACTACTGATTAATACTTTAAAGGAGGATAATGCTTATAATACTGGATGATGCTAGTGCACAAGCAGGTACTGCTGTTTTCTTGTATTGGCATATTTATGTTCTTTCTTTAGTTACCGTTGTTTATTATCTCTTTCTGTCTGTTTTAGCTCTAGGCTCTCAGGATTAAATCCCACACCAAGTCCAAAGTCTAAGGGATTTGCATAGGAAGATAATCAATCTAGGGAGCCCAAGGGGTCTATATACACAAGAATTTCACAGTGTGGGTGCTATAGTATGTTAGGAAAAGAGGGGGAAATCTTTTTGGTCAGGGTTTGAATATGCTGCAAAACAGCCCCAAATTATTTTGTGTTAGGTGAATTATGAAGTTTAACATTTGTAATACACTCACAGATTGTAATATTTACATGCATTTACATGTACATATGTGTATGCACCCTCTTCACAAGAGCTAGTCTAACACATGAGGCAGTTTATACAATTACCAATTTGGTTTGATTTGAGGGCCACTGAAGGTGGGCTTCTTTTTCCAAATGATGTCCTCCACTAGTCTGTCACTGAGGTCAGAAATTGTGCTTCATTCTGAGAAGCAGCCAGCAGAATGTAAGCAGTGTGAGCTTAAGAGCTGAGCCGAACTGGCTACAAATCCTGTCTGTACCATTTATTAGCTGGGTGATCTTGAGATGCAGTTACCTCTCCTATAAAATGGGGGAAAATAACTGACCTGGCAAAGTTTGAGTTTAAACAACTCATTGAATGTACTATGCCTACCATATGGTGGTAGCTCAAAAAATGATAGTTTATAGTACTGTTCACACTGATAAATTGTAAACAGCTATGCAAAGGGTCCATTGAACCCTGCCAGTCATTCGCCATATGTGAATAGATGTATTTGAGTCCTTTAGCGTTCTGTGTTGCTGAGCCTGAGTCTGGCCATGTGCAAAGGAGGATAGCGAAAGGGCATCAGCCAGATGTCCTTGTGAGACCAGACCCTAGACGGTCACCACAGAATTGGACACAGGACAATGGTCTCCATATACCAGCATGACAGATGTTACATCAGTGACAATTACTTCATGTGTTCCCACCCTTGTCAGAAATCAGATTTCTTTTACTTGTGGCTGATACGAGATCAGACTGGGAAGCAAGCGATGGTCAACATGTTCCATCTCCTTTTGCACCCCTTCCCCACTGGTAATACCAGCCACACCCTAGTCACCTGGAATAATTATTTCCTCTTCCACCATACAAATTTGTTTTTGGGTAAAAGTCTGAGACCTTTCTTTTCCCTTAGTAGACATATAAATTTGCATTTTAGAGAAGATGTTCTTCCCTAAGTCCAAAAAGTGATAATCTTTCTGAGGAAATTTAGACACGTTGGACACATAGACTTTGTTGAATTTGCAGGAGTCTTCGTAACATCTCCTTCTACCATGCTGCTGAAATCTCTCCACCCAATGTAGTTTATATATGATATTGCCTTTATTACTGATAAACTTTCAATAGGAAATATTTTTATCCAGATTTTTCATAGAAATTTTGAAGGACAGTTCTAAACAGACAAGAAGAATATGGATAAATGTAGAAATGAGCCCTGTTTTATAGGGAGACCAGAAAATTTTAAATTTTGCAAAATGGGGAAAGAGCACTTATCAGGGGATATTTTTATAGTATTAAAACAGAGAAAAAGTATGATTTAAATAATATGTATGATCCAGATTTTTCATAGAAATTTTGAAGGACAGTTCTAAACAGACAAGAAGAATATGGATAAATGTAGAAATGAGCCCCGTTTTATAGGGAGACCAGAAAATTTTAAATTTTGCAAAATGGGGAAAGAGCACTTATCAGGGGGTATTTTTATAGTATTAAAACAGAGAAAAAGTATGATTTAAATAATATGTATGATCAAGGTACATTTTGAGGGTTTCTTCATATGCCCATGAATATTTGGAGAAAATTTTCATATTGAGTTTTGCAGGGAGAAATAGAATACATAAAAAATATGGAATTAGATGAGCATGTCTCAGGTAATAAGTTTCTTGGATATGCATGAATGATATAATCAGGATAAAGAGAAGGAGATTTTATAGCATTGACATTCTTGTTACCATAAGAGAGTTATTAGTATGAATGTGTGGTGGAGTTTGGGAGGAAGTGGAGGAAAAGATTGAAAATATAAGGGGAAGAGTTTGAATTGTGGATGAAACAAAGTAGTTTGCATCTATGTTTTCTTTAGGGTAATGGGCCTGGCACTGCCTATCACTTCTTCCATTGGCATGGTCTGAATCAGTATCAGAATACCCAGTGTTCACGGTTGTACACTGCTTTCCTCTCCAGCTTAGCAATAAACCAAATGGAAGGAATCCTTGTGTCAGCAGTTCTCTGAGGGTATTTGAACCTGTGTAGAACTTCTCCTGGCTATTACATTTTTCTTTGGAAAGGTTAAGAGAGACCCGGGGAAACCAAGCTAACATGGATTTTCAGTTTCTGTGTTCTGGGAACAAAACTACCCACATCAGCTCAGGTGTGATAACCTCTGGTTGCACACGCACAACTTTGTTCAAGCTATCACCTGTCTTGCCCCTGGACTACAGAACATGTGTTTATGTAAATTGTCAATAACCAGCCTAATTCATTTCCTTGATGTTCCCTTTTGACATCTTGTTCACTCTTTAAAAAATCATTTTTATTAAAGATATATATTCACCTAGTTTAAAAAGTCAAATTGTTGTTTTTTTTTTTTTTACTTAGTTAAGAAAATATCCCCCATCTCTAATTTCCATTCCCTGAAGATAATATTTTTAACTCTTTCAACTGTCTTTTAGTATCCATTTTTATGGTTAGAGATACCATTTTTATTCTGTTAATTCTAAAATTTCCAGGTAAATACAATATCTTCTGATTCCTCCTTTGGAAAATAAACTCTGTTCCATATACTGCCCTTCACATACACACACCAGCCCAGATTGTTCTCCTTCCCTGTTCTCCCAGAGTAAATAAGCCATAATTTTGAGATCATTATATAATATTTACTTCATTATGACGACATAAACATTACTCACGGCTGAGCCATGTGGTATACTAGTTTTATTTCCTTTTTCAACATTTTATGTCAATGTTTTTGTTTACATTTAATAACTTTCCATTTGGTTGATTTTTGTGTGTGTGTGTGTGTGTGTGTGTGCCAGTTACTAAATCATCCCCAAATAATCTGACAGTTGTAGAAATCTTCTTTCAGTTGATTTAAATGAATCAGGTAGTCTTTTATCCTTCTTTCCCTCTTTCCCCCCTTCCTCCTTCCCTCCCTTCTTAATTTCTTAGAGGTACTCCTTCTGTCATCTTTCATCCTACTCTGTTATATGGGCTCATTGTTCTCCACACTTGCAGGCACTATGGGGTCTCTCTTCCCAGAACTCAGATGTTTGAAAATGTCCATATTCTCCTGCTCACACTTGATCAGTAATATATTCTAGATTGAAAATCATTCCCCTCAGAATCTAGCAAAGGAGTATTACTGTTGGAAAGTTGGATGGCGTTGTAACTTCTGAACTTTTGTATGTAATTAATGAATTTTGCATAGAAACTTTTAGGGTCATTCCTTTGTCCAGCATTGTGGAATTTCATGGTGATGCAGAACTTGTTTTCATTTGCCATGCTGCGCACTCAATGGATCCTTTTCATTGCTTTCTAGAAATTGATATTCTGTATTTCTGGGATTTTTGAACTATTTTTGTATAATTATTTATCATCAGGGTTTTTTGTCTGTCCATTTTTGTTTATTTTTAGCTATTTGTGCTTCTGGATTGATATCTGAATTTTTCATTTTATTATGACCTTAGTAATTTTTAAGATCTCTTTTCTGACCACTCTATGTTGCCTTTTAATAAGCTTCTCTTTGTGTTTCATTTATACACTATTCATTTATTCATTCAACACACACTTCTTTGCACTGTGTACCGTCAGGGAACAATTTATGGAGAAGCTGGTTTTTAAGCAAAGCTTTCACAGAGTTAGAGAAACGAGCCATGCAAAGAACCAGGGGAAGTACATGCAAATAAATGGATTTAGCAAAAGTCCAGAGTTGAGTTTGTGTGAATGGTGGGCTAGATTATTTAGACCAACCCTCCCACTCAAATAATCAAACATTCTGGATAAATGTATTTTTAATCTTTAAAAGCAATAAGGAGCTGACATGAGGTAAAAGAAGTGTGGTCTCCAAATACCATATCCCAGTAAAAAGAACCACAGGGCTTTGGAGAACTAAAAGAATCTGATCTAAGGTTGGAAATGTATAAGATGAACCTGGAACATCTCACCAAATGAGAAAAACAAACATTTCCAGGTCGTGTCAAAAATAAAAGTAAGCAAAAGTTATAGAATTAGAGTATTTTGTAACCTTAAATGAAATAAAACACTTAGTTCTAGTGATTAAGCGGTAATTTTCAAGGCTGAAAAATGTCACAGAAAGGTAGACAACCAGACACTATGTCCTGATGATAGACATATGTATCATCAGTTACAGAAAATTCTGCCAAAGTATTAAAACTAAGTTTGGCTAAGTCTCTAAGTATAATAACCAATGAATAGAAATTATCAGAAATGGAGAAACACGTTTAATGATAGCACAGGGATGCAAAATCTACGCTGTGAAATACTCTATAGGAAAATGAACAAATAACTTCAAAAATAAATTGCAAGGGGAATAAAAAGGGAGAAAAAGAGAAAGAAAGGGAGGGGACCCTCCATGATAAAAAGAGGTTTAGGCAAACTGATGAAAATCAAAATGCCACCATTTGGATCCTGATTTGAACAAACCATAGATAAACTGAAACAAAATAAGTGAAACAACCAGGAAGATTTGAAATATGACTGATTTTTTGATGACATAAAATAATAATTATTAACTTTTTGGTGTGATAGTGGTATAGTAGTTTTTTTTTAAGTACTTATCTTTTAGATAACATTCTATTAGTCTAGGAATTGCCTCAAATAATCTGGGATGGAGAGTGGGTAATGTTTTAGAGGTAAAATAGAATGACCTGAAACTGATCATTTTTAAAGCTAGCTGATGAGTACACAGGGTTCATTATATTATTCTCTTTACCTTGATATATGCCTCCAGTTTCCATAATTATTGTTTTTCTTTCAAAGGGATTAGGCTTTATTTTTAACCTCTGAGAATTTTAATTATAATGATTTTTTATTAAGATTTCTTTTCCTAGAAAGGTTTCTGCTTTCTTCTATTTCCTTTAACTGTTTCCATTTAAGTGTTTGTTTTTGCCTTTTTCTTTCCCATTGAAGACTGTCATCTACTGTGTGGTGACCCCAGGCTATTTGCTTATATGCTAGAGCTGTTGAGATTCTGTGTGTGTAGATGCTATTCAGCCGCCAGAATCTACCTATATTTCCCCTTGCATTTGTGAATTTTCCCCAAAGAGTATCTTCTAGTCTCTTTGCCTGAAGGAAGTGAGAGGGATGCAGGAAGCTGGGATGGGGACCTCAGTTTTTAGTACATTGACTTTCACTTTCCCTCTCTCTGTTCGCAGCAGAATTCACACTCTCAGCTGGGCCTGGTATTCCTGAATACAAAATAATCAACTTTCACCTCTTTAGAGTTACTTTCTATTCTTTTGCTGACAGCCAGGAAAGAGAAGTCTCTGAATGTCACTTGTAGCAAAGAAAATGCTCTTAGAATTTTAGAATCCTAGGACCAGAAATGGTTTTAGATATCACAGAGCAAAGCTTCTCATTATATTTCTTTTCTAACCAACTAAAATATTCATAGTCAGTAGCCTGTGTTAGCATCACTGTTTGTTACATTCTCATCCTTTCTTGCTAGCTAGTCTACAAGGGCAAAGTTTTCCAGCATTTCCTTCTTTTGTCTCCCCCAAACCCAAGGCATAAATCATTTATTAAAGGAGTATTTTTGCTTATATCTGAAGCTAGCTATTCTCTGAAATCACTGTGCATGCCATTGGAGGTGGACCTCACTCTTAGCTGGGCCTAAGCTCTTCGTGGCCTGTTTCTCCCCAGCTCCCCTATGTTTGGGCAGGAAGGAGTACTTGCTAATAACTGTCCTTTTAAGCTCATCTAGTAGTTTAGAATTTGCCCTGAATCTCTATCTTCCCTTACTTCTTTGTAATGTTGTCTTTTTTATGCTTATTAATTTGCGATGCTCATTATGTAAGTCACCGATTTTATTTTGTCAGTACATTTCTGCAATTTACCTAGATACACGGTTCACCTCCTGCACACCATGGTCTATTTCTCTCTCATCTCGGATCTGTGTTTTGTGTGAGGATCGGCTGGTGTCTAGAAGATTGAATGCTAGCTTTTATAATATCTCTTGAAAGCAGCCCTCCCAATATGTCTCTTATCTTTTCAAATATGTAATTTAATAATATGTTCCTTCTTTTTTATCTCTCTCACTGAAATGATACCTTTAGAACATAATTAATACCTTGCATTTGTACAGGGCTTTGAGCTCTTCAAAGCACTAGTTCACCTATTATCACACTGCGTTTTATTTTTTATACCATCCCAGTGAGTAGGTGGAACAGGTTCTTGTTATTCTCATTCAGAGAAGCAAAATCGGAGGCAGAGAAAGGTTAAGGTGATTTCCCCAAGGTCATGCAGATGATTAGTGGTGGACCTGGGACAAGATCCCCACTTTTCTGATTCCCAGTGTCACCCTCTTTTCTTTATCTGCCTCCTCCTCCCTGTGACAGCTGCTCACCCTCAGCATTTGGATTCCACTCTCTGAGGCTGAGTGGCGCAGCCCTCACCACCCAGAGCCCACTGCCTCGGTGCTTTCCTCCTGAGTTATTTCTTCATTTATCATCCTATCGTGGCACCTACTGTGGCTCTAGACTCACATGTGGGAAGAAGACCTTTTAAACCTGCCATAAATCAGACACATTTTACCTTGCTGTTGTCTGTGGTCTTTGAAAAATCTATTTTTTAGTTAAGACATTTTTCTTAAGCAAGTAAAAGTCTCTTCTCACTTTAATGAAAACATTAAGTTCTATTTGATGACATCTGATTTTTCCTATGTGACTGGGTCCATCTGCAGAGCAAGAGTGTCTGACCAACTACTGATAAGGTGCATTGACTTCCATCACCTCGCCCCCTCCCTCAATTCTGACCCACCCTCTCCTCTTCTAAAGCCTTGCATTTTTAGAACTGTATGGGATCAGTCTGCATCAGCAATAAAACACTGCATAGATTCATCAAAGCTCCCTCTATATTTTTCTTCATCTGTCTCTGTCCCATTTACCTGGAAGGAAAACAAGAGTCAACACACCGATTATGCTACCTCAATGAGAAAAAAATAACTGTATTTCTCACGAGAAGGTCAATCTGGCAGTAAGACAAATGCCCAGGATTTCGAGAGGGTGTAATGCCATCAGATACTCACGTCTATTCTTAGGCAGTTCACACTTCATTCCCTAATGGTACTCAGTTTGGCCATTTGTGATATTTAAGTTTCCCAGTGAACTGGGGTAATTGTACTTAGGTTATCAAGAGCAGAAAGGTGTGGGCAAATACTTTTAGAGAGTGTAAGTTTAATTGGGTGATGGAGATGATAATTCAGGCCCAAGTGTTGTTATGTACTGAAATGCTTGTATAACCAAAGAAGGAAGTTCTTCTCTCAATTCTTTGGTTACTTGCCTTAGTTTCTCCCCCTTACAACCTTTCTTTAAAAAAAAAATAATAATAACAGCTGTGTGGGGCCACCCTTAAAGGTAACAAGGCCATTCAAATTTCTCTGCTTGTTGAGGACAACAGGAGATGAGATAGAAGTGTTGTGTGTTGGAATACCTATTGTACGATCAACATTGTGCTGAGCAATATGAATGGTAGGGTAAAACTAGGTTTTTACCTTGAAGAGTTTACAAGCAAGTAGCAAGACGAGAAACGAGTTTACAGTAGGGTAGGCAAATATTATGTAGACCACCACTAGTCTAAAAGAGGACTAGCTGGTACAGGGTTCAAGTGCAGTCAGGTTGCAGAGCGTGGAAAGATCGTATGTGGCTGAGGAAGTCAAGACCGCTTTATAGAGGAAGAATTTTAATGTTGTCTTTGAGGGAGAGTCACATTTGGGTAGACAGAGAGCAAGGAGGGGACATTCATTGGCAGAGGAACGGCACAATCACAGGCACAGAGGCAGGAAGGACGGTGATATTGCCGACCTTAGGGAAAATGACTTGTGTGGGGAAGCAGTCAGCTCGTGTGGGACCTTAGAAACCTCTGGAAATGAAGCCTCCCAGGACCTTTTCAAAGATCTTTCCTCTGACTCTCAGCGGATGACAGCCAATTTTCAGAGAGCCTTATTTGAGTGCCAAACTTGGAAAATGACATTCAGCTGACATTTAACAATTTGCACAGATTTTGCAAGGGCTTTCTTTTTCATGTGTGAAACCAAACTGAGAGAAGACAAAATAAGATTGTATGGCAACACCTGATATGAGATTAAATCAGAGCATTCTTTCAGTTAAAACATTCTTCCTTTTAATCTTATGGTTGAGAGCAATGGATTCTGATTAATTTTAGGGCCAGAGATAGCATCCTCTGACTTCTGATCTCGTTTAGACATCAAATTCTCTGCACGAGTATGAACATTCCCCAAGCCTTCTTTGCAGTTTCACGGGTAAGGGCTATCCATGGAACATAAGGATTCTACCAAAGTGTTTACTAAGTATAATTTCTTAAAAAAAATCTTTAAATGTCCACCATTAGGCAATTATATAATGGTGTGCATTTGTATAGAACCCAAGGGTCTAAGAACCAGAAAAAAGGTAGACGTCATCTTTTTTAGTACCCCAGTAATGAAGATAAGGAAACTTTACCCATGAAGGCAAAGTGTTCCATCAATGCTACAGGTTAAGATTTAGAGCCAGTGTTGGCACTCTGACTTATCATTCAGCGCTCTTTCCAGAGTGTATGTGCATATGTGTGCACATGTGCCTGTGTTTATTCATGCACATTTATACATATACATGCAGAATAACTCCGGATAAAATATTTCAGAATGACTCAAAAGAGTGGAACTTTTAACCTTCACATTTATTATGTGTCTGAAAAGGCCCACAGGGAATAGCTGTTGAGTAAGTTTGATGAAATGTTTCAAACAGGAAAGAGATAAACAATTTAAGTGCATTCAAGATGAAAAGATTTCTTCTTGACTTTTAATTACATTATATTGATGTTACTTTGGAGACAGAATTTTTTGACTGTGATTATTTCTCTTCTACTCTGTTTTACTTTCTTCTTCCTTTATTTAACAAGAAAAAAATCATTATATGCCTCCAAATTCATATTAAATGATGATTTGACCATGCTAAGGTAGCAGATAGTAACTTCCAGGCAGTTCTGATCTATTTTTACAGGTTATTGTCAAATAGCAGTTCTTTAATGTAGGCAACTGGCTTGGAGACAACATGGAGATTACATTTCTCCCATGTACAAATGTATTTCACCTTCATGGCATTTATTTTGTTTAACTCAATGACTTTTGCCATTAGTTTCAAAAAATACAGAATGTAAGTTGGATAAGAAGAGGTCAGGTCATTCATTGTTTAGGTTCATACTCATTGCAAGTCACTGACTGGGTTTTGCTGAGGATTTAGATAAATAAAGCTGTATCCCTGTCTGTAAGAAATTCAGAACTTAGTGAGGAAAGCCAAACATATTCACAAGTAGCTATACTAATCACCTCAATTCTCTTTCGAATTAGATGAAACTAATATATGGTAAATCTATAATGTAGGGGCACAATGCAGTGGGCCCCACAAGAGGGAGAATTTGATTTGACTGGGGCACTAGGTGCAGCTTCAAAAAAGTGTATTATTTAAGGCAGATTATTAATAATTGGAAAGTGGCAGAAGGGTATTCCTAGTGAAGATGTCTGGAGCAGTGACATGGGAGTGTGTGGGTCAAGTCCTGAGAATAGTAAGAATTCCAGGGAGCTGCAAAGGTGAGGCTTGTAGTGCACGGTTAGGCTGAAAGGTTGGTGAATTGAAGCCATGGCCAATCCTTGATGAAAGTGTGTTGATTTGGGATTTAAATTGCAGAGTGAGGTGAAGCACTGAAGTGTTAGGGGCAGAGCAAGTGGCTTAGGATCGTGGAACACTGGGTTTGGAGTAAGAAAAACTCAGATGCTATCTGAGGGGCATGTGGCAATTCCCTTCTTTTTATGTCCCCTGTGTCTTTACTTTGACCAAACTCTTGAGAGAGAGAAGGACTTTCGCTTCTTGTCCTTGTTTGTAACACACAGGGATAGTGTACATATACTGAACTGAGACAGAGAGGGAAAATGAGAGAAAACAAGAGAGTTTGTGCAGATGAGTTAGAAAGAACGCTAGTATGAGAGACAAGAACATTAGGCAGTGTCCTTGGATGAGGGAGATACTGAAAGAAAGAGAGACAGATGAAAAGAGAGAGATTAAAAATTTTACTCTGCCTTATGAATATTTCTCCCCTTTGATATTTTCACGAGAGAGTACAATAAACATTAAATTTTTTAAAAGTTATTTTGCATGCCAGAATACTATTTTTTTAAAAACAAAATACCATGTCAAAATGGAGCTATCAGTTGGCTGGGCATGATAGAGGTGTCACATATAATTGTTTGGTTATCTCTTGCTCTTTCTGCTTTCTTCACAAAAATGTTTCCATGCTTTCAATATGTTCCCCTACGGAAGAGTTCTTACCCTGTCTTCACTTTATTGGTAACTTTAGGAACTTGATACTCTACGATTTCGTTTTACCATTTTGAAATACCGTAAGCAACACGGAGCACACTTTTTCAGATTTGCCATAATTTGATTAATATTTTTGTCGTACTTCCATTTCCTTTCCTGAAGTTGCCCAAGAAAGTTGCTTACGTGTTGGGCAACCCTTTAAATGTTGTGAAGCAAGATCTGGCTTCTTAAAATTGGCCACAAGTGAAAAAAAAATACCACCAGATAGAATCAGTCAGTTTGTTTTAGCAGCTATGCACATATTTTGTTTCCTGTTTATGTGACTGTTTTCTTTGGGTCCCAATTCTTGGCTTTCATTCTCAGTCAAATGGTTGTGGGACATCCCTGTTTTGTGTGCTAACATCTCTAAGTCCTTCCAGGTATGTTCCTCTTGGGTCCCTGTATGCCAAATTGAGTCTTGGTGCTTGTTTCTTTTTTTTTCTTTCTTTCTTTCTTTTTTTTTTTTTTTGAGACAGTCTCGCTCTGTTGCCCAGGCTAGAGTGCTGTGGCGTCAGCCTAGCTCACAACAACCTCGATCCTTCTGCCTCAGCCTCTGGACTAGCTGGGACTACAGGCATGCGCCACAATGCCTGGCTAATTTTTTCTGTATATTTTTAGTTGTCCAGCTAATTTCTTTTCTATTTTTGGTAGAGACGGGGTCTTGCTCTTGCTCAGGCTGGTCTCAAACTCCTGACCTTGAGCGATCCTCCTGCCTCGGCCCCCCAGGTACTTGTTTCTTATTTCACTGTTTGAGTCTGCCCCAAGCTCTGCTATGCCAGGAAAGGCAGCATTCTCTAAAGCTTTTTTCTTTGCACAAAGAATGCAGAATACGTTATCTTCCTTCTTTACTTCCTCCTTCAAGTTCTGTGTCCCTTCTTTGCTTTCTTCAGTATTTATCGAACCTTCAATGTACAAAATACTGCGAGGACCCCTAGAGAACTGGGGAAGAAAAGAACTTGACTCGGATTTAGGACACTTTAGTTGTGACTTCAGTCTGTCATTAATTTACCATATAAACTTCACTAATTCTCTTGATTTTTCTGGGCTAAATTTCCATACTTATATAATGAAGCATTTGGACCAGATTAATTTAGAGCCTTTCTAATGGAATAATCCTTGGTAACTTCTTTTTAAAAGTACAACCTTTGTAATTGTCCACCCTGAAATCATTTGCTGCCAGTGGCCCCCTCACTACCTTTAGAGGTCTCTTTGATCCTTACGACTTTATGTCCTTTCTGCCATTTCTTATCGATTGTTTACCTATTGGTCAGGCAAAATCTCTGCATACTGAGTGTCAGCAAAACCCTTTTGGGGGTACTAACAGACAAGTCAATCATAGAGGTAAGTGTGAATGTATGGAGTGGTTACTCAGACCCGGAAGTAGGAAGAGTCAGAGGATGCATATGATCTCTACAAAGCTCTCGGGGCCAAAATTAGTTGCCAAATGGTGGTGAAAAGGGGGACCCAGAACAGGGCTATAAATAGTAGGAACTAGGTAAATGTGCGCAGTTGAACAGAAAGAGTATAAGATGAGAGAGTTTGATATAATTGCTGTGCATTGGTTGTGAGCTGGACACACCTTTTATTGTTACTGATTTCTTGGGTAGTTATGAGAACAGACATTTCTTTAAAAAACAGATTTTGTTTGTTCAGGCTGTAGCCAAACTGATAGTGCTCTGAAATAAAAGCAAAGCATGATAAAGCAGATCTTTTTTTTCCTTTTGGTAACGCCGTAGGCTATACCTTAAACCTAACTGATTTTCCCTCACCCTTCTACATTCTGTGGAAAAAGAAAGCTAAATGGAAACATTGCAAGTTTTCTTTTATTTTCTCTTCTAACTGGCATGCTATAAAGCTTTAGGTTATAATCTGTAACACTTAGCCCTTGTTTTGTATGCATGTTTGTGACACAATTTGAAAAAAAAAGTGTCACTTAAGACAGGGATGGGCGATGGCATTTTTCCAATCGACCTTCATGGATTCTGAGTTTAGAGCTAAACTTGAGCCTGTCTGTGTTCCAGTCCAATTATGTCAGTAAAATATGATTTCATTGTTCAAAAGGAAATGGCTTCTTTTTTTAAAAGGCCCTTAGACATCAAATAATTTCTTTAAAAAATAAATTGCAAATGAGTCAGATCATTGCAGAATTAACTTTCCCTAAAGTAAATTTGAGTTCCACAATTAAAGAGGAAAAAGTCCTCAACACATCTTGCAATGAATTTAAGAAGTCAATAACAAGTATCGACTTCTTACTGTATGTTGTTCCTTGTCATAACATTGTTGGGGGAGGTGAGAGGAATAGAAGACTGAAGTCTTTCCCTAAACCATCTAATGATGGTCGTTGTTGGACAAAAGCAACTTCGAGGTATCCCCACACCCACCCCAAGATACTATATATTCAGGGTTCTATGAACGTAGCTCTGAACAGTACAAATAAAAATTCTGACATGAATAGCCTAATCCCAGATGTAAGGTATTTTTCTCAAATCAGAACATTCTGATCCGTTTCTGAGATAATCATTGGTACGATGGGGAAAACAGGAGGACTGACTTCCAAGAGGGAGAGAAGCAGGTAGCTCAAGCTTCATGAGGAAACTGGCCAATGAATGTGAAGATTGTTACCAAAAACTCAGCACTTGTCCTGGAGGCTGCATCAGAACAAACGAGAACGAATGGTCTAAGGAGAAGGAAAGAAGAATTTATTACTTTGCCGGCAAAGGAGGAAAAGTGGTAGACTGTCATCTCATAATCCAAATTTCCTGTCTATAAGCAGAAATACAGAGCTTTTAAAGGGAGGGCTCTCAGTTCTGTGCTATTGTCCTCAATAATTCTAATCATCCCATCTCTACCTGAAGACAAAGCCTGTTACCAAAGCCTGTGACCTCGACCCACCTGGGCCCACCTGAGAGGCTGGTGCCTGGCTTGGGATGGCTGAGCTATCTCCTATAACACAAAGAACAAAAGACATTCCCCGGTTCCTTCCTGACCCCTGCCCCAGGCAGGGATGCAGGCCAGGCCACGGTTCCCAAAAAGAGTGGGGGAAGTTTTAAAGAGACAGAAAATATTTTTTGCCATTTTTTTTCCCTTAGGCCATTCCCTCTATTACAAAATGAGGACTGAATTTATTCTCCTATCCAATAAAATACAAGATGTAGCAACAACACAAAACACCAAAAGGGCCTAAGGGGACACAGAGGAGAGTCTGTTTTACACATTCCAGCCTGAAACGTGTATGTGTAAGGAAGGGTAAGGACAAAAACAGGGAAACAGAGACCCCATTGCAGACCACCTTTCTCTTTCCCCTCATCTTCCTGATACACCTAGGCTGAAGCTCAATGGACAATGCCAGACTTGCAGTTCTGCATTTGAGCTACAGTTTAAATAACAAAGAGGCAGAATAAAGTAGAAGTTAAGTGGGTGGGCTCTGGATTAAATCCTAGATTTGCGTCACACTAATTGCATGGCCTTGGGACATTTACTTAACTGTCCTCTAACAGGGAGGAAATAACAGTGATTTGTCTTGTGGACAGTTGGCAGAATTGAATGGATTCACTCACGGGATGTGCCCTGAAGAGTGCCTGGCACATAGTCAGCATTTAATAATGCAGTTAGTTATTGTTCTCACTCCCATGTCCACAAGTTGGTGTAGTGTAAGAAAATCCCAATTACTTATATGTTGGGTGAAGCAACTTCAGTGAATGATTTCAAATATAAGCAAAAAGTTTCCCCTAAAACATTCAAAATGTCATCTCTACCAGATCCTGAGTCCTTTAGATCACTGAAATGAGAACAGGACTCATCAAGTCATGACTGCAAGAAAGATTCAAAATGCAAATTATCTGGCATTATAATATATTTTAAGCCATGGATAACATATTTGTTCTTGTATCGGATTTTTTTTTTTTTTTTTTGAGACAGAGTCTCGCTCTGTTGTCTAGGCTAGAGTGCCGTGGCGTCAGCCTAGCTCACAGCAACCTCAAACTCCTGGGCTCAAGCAATCCTTCTACCTTAGCCTCCAGAGTAGCTGGGACCACCATGCCCGGCTAATTTTTTCTATATATTTTTAGTTGTCCAGCTAACGTGTTTCTATTTTGGTAGAGATGAGGTCTCGCTCTTGCTCAGGCTGGTCTCGAATTCCTGAGCTCAAACGATCCACCTGCCTGGATCAGATTTTGATTTAGGAAGAGCAGAAGATACTAGTGTTAGGTCTGGAACCAAGAGGGAGACACACGAAGCCTCATGTATAGCAAAATGCTGTTTATTTTGAACATCTGGGTGCAGGTGGGTGGAGGCTGAAAAAGGCATCCACTAGAGAAAAGGGAGAGCTTTGGGTTTTATAGAGGGTTTTTCTGGGAGGAGTAAACAAATTCTTTTCAAACAACCAAGAGGGATGAGGAAAGTAAGTTTCCCTCTTATATTCCATTCCTTTATCTCCCTAGGGAACAACCAGGAGGGATAAGTATTGTCCTTACCAGGGAGATAAGGAAAGTAAGTTCTTCTTTTGCATTTCATTCCTTTATCTCCCTAGGGGTCTGGCAAAGGCTAGGTGCCTAATACACCCTAGGAAGGGGAGAGGGGTGTATTTTATAGGAGATTTGGAAGGAAGTTTGGGGAGGGTGAATTCTTTAAGCCTAACAACTGGGAGAAAGAGAGACTGAAAATGAGGAGTAGAGACTGGAGAAAGCAGTTCCATGGAAATGGAGAAACAGTTCCTACTGCCAAAGCTTGGGGCCACAACAAAACCTTGCTGACCTTGCAATTTTTCCATCCGGTGCTCTGAACTCAGATGTTACTATTAATAACACTTATAGTAACACATAAAAAGGAAGGGTTTTATGGCATTGAAGGCTGAAAAAAAATAAATAGTTTCCCCCTTTTGTATCTTTCCTTAAGTCTTCAGTATCCAAATGTGTTTGGTAATTTTTCTTTTTATACCATTGTTGCTTTACATTTGCCAGTGGTTTGTGCGTGTGTTGAATATTTATAGAGAAACTCAATACACCATAGATCTTGTAAGTGCCTCGAGGGCAGGACCTGGGTTAATAAAGTCATAAAATTATTCATAACCATTCTGGGTGTGAGCCATATAGTATTACAAAACTATATGAATGTTAATAAAAGACTTAGCAAAAGACCTAAATCACCGATCACTGAAGCCAAAATGGTGGTCATAGGCGGTTTTAGTGTTCATATCAACCTGAAATCTTGTTTCAGAAGATAAGATAGTTTTATATACTAGTCAGGCTATGTTACTCTGTGGGAAGCAAAAATCCCAGGGGCTTAAAACAAGGTTAACTTTTCATGCGCATTGAATGTCCATCCATCAGGGGTCAGCTGAGAGCTCTGCTCAGTACCATCTTTATTCTGGGGCCCAGGATTGACTCTGGGGAGCCCCCATCTGGAGCACTTCCAGTTACCAGAACAGAGCAAAAAAGACTTTCATAAATTGTGCCCTGGATCTTTAAGCTTCCACCTGAAAATGACACACATCACTTCCACTCTTGTTGCATGATGCAAATCCTATAGTCATGTTTAACTTAAAATAGGGTGGATACTTCACTCGGTAGAATGTGTTCCAGCTCTATCCAGAAGAATACAAGAGGTGCTATATCACCATTGTTTCTTAAA
>NW_012155951.1:3809099-3827571 GCF_000956105.1 Propithecus coquereli | reverse complement strand
ACATTTATTGTTTTGGGACTTTTTGATAAAGGCCAGTCTCACTGGAGATAAGTGATATCTCATTATGGTTTTGATTTGCATTTCCCTGATGATTAGAGACGTTGAGCATTTTTTCAAGCACCACATCTACTCACCAGCAAATTGGTTTCACTGATCAACACATAAGTGCACTTATAACATTTATTGGGTGTCGGGCAGGTGGGAGGGGGGAGGAAGAGATGGGTATATGCATACATAACCAGTGAGATGTGCACCACCGGGGGGGGGCAAGGGCAACATACGTAACCTAAACATCTGCACCCCCACAATATGCTGAAAAAAAAATAGGGTGGATAAGTACAATTCTGTCATCATGCCTAGTTGGTGGACTGCCAAAATATTTGGGGGATACTACGAATGGCTACTACAGCCGAGATAATAAAAAACATTTCATTTCAAGATTATCCATGTTTATTCAGAGTTTGACAAAATAATTAATCCTGCACTGGTCAGATATTAACAGCTTCATAAAGAGCCTAATACGACTTAAAAAAATATTAACATTTATCTACTGAGAATCTATCACATCCCAGGAGAAAAAAGCCGCAGCTACCATTGGTTAGCAAGACATATGAAATACTTCATATAATAATCTCATAGCATCTCATCAATTGGGTATGCTCTCATGAAAGTGGCTGAAACCAATAAGTGTAATTTTTCTCATGTAACAAGAGGTCTGGAGATCAGCATTTGCTGGCATTAGTTTGGCTATCAGTGATGCCATCAAGGACTGACGCCCTTACAGTCTTTGTGCCCTGTCATTCTTAGCATGTTGGACATTTTTTCTCACACTTGGTGTTTCTGGGTCTTAAGAGAGCTATTGCAGTTCCAGGAATAGCAACACTCACATTAACAGAGCCGGCATATGTAAAGGGGCAATTATTCCAAGCGGCGGTGTGATAATTTACTAGGGCTGCCATAAAAAAGTATAACAGACTGGGTATCTTAAACAACAGAAATTTATTCTCTCACTGTTCTGGAGGTTAGAAGTCCAAGATCAAAATGTCAGAAGGATTGATTCCTTCTGAGGGCTGTGAGGAAAATCTGTTCCCTGCCTCTCCCCTGGCTTCTGCTGGTCAGATGGCAATCTTTGGTGATCCTTGGTTCATAGATGCATCATTTCATCTCTGATGTTCACATGGTATTCTCTCCATATGCATGTCTATCTCCAATGTCCCCTTTTGATAAGGACATTAGTTATAGTGGACTAGGGCCCACCTTAATTACTTCATTTTTACTTGAGTACCTCTATTAAGACTCCATCTTCAAATATGGTTACATTCTGAGGTATGGGGTTAGAACTTCAATATATGAATTATGGATCAATAGATTTCAACCTGTAACAGCAAGTAACAGTATAAACAAAGCATTGGAGGACGAAAAAAAAAATGTGCTTTGTGTAAAATTACCACTTATGTGATACCAAAGTATACGAAGTGGAGAAAAAAGACAGGGATAAATATCAAAGGGTCTTTAAAACAAGTAGATTGGTTTGCTTACTGGATGCAGTGGGTAATAAAACCTGCACAGGAGAATAGTTTGAGGGAGGAAGAAGGAATATGAGATGGATCCGGTATCAGGGAGACGTTTAGTTTAATGTGCAACAGTGAAGACCTCAAGCAGTGTTAATGGAAGGGAAACTTAAGGACCAGCGACAGACATGGGAGGCATTTGCAAAGTACAAAAGTTAGGGTTTAGTGATAAATAGCATACACTGGAAAAATGAAAGAGAAGCCAAAACTCACATGGAGGAAACATACCAAACTGTAACTGTGCTTAGTTATAGGCATTTGGGAAAGGAATGGGAGAAGAGCAGAGGGAAAGAGAAATTTTCACTTTTAATGTCACATCTTTATAACTGTTTTAAAAAAAATTAAGCAAGGAGTATCTGCATCTTTTTAACTTTCAGGAAATTTAGGGATTCATTTTTAAAACCTGATGATGTTTTATATTGCGTGGATTGAATTGAAATAATTCTGAGACATCTGAGTGGAGGTGCCTGATTGGAGTTAAAAGATTTCAGGTCAAATAGGAATCAGTTACATAGAAGTGATCGATACATGCTTGAATATTAACAGTAATTACCGAGTGCCCACCAGGTACCAGAAACTTTACACATAGTGTCTCATCTAATCCTCACAATTACTCTATAAGAGAGGTGTATTATTTCTGCTTTACAAATGAGAAATCTGAATCTTTGAAACATTAAGCAATTTGCCAGGGATCATATAGCCTGTAAGGGTTGGGGGAGCCAGCCTTCAAACCCATCCCTGTCAGACTTAAAAGTTTATGTGCTTCAACTCTACCCTAGTTGAAGATAATTACTTCATCTGTGGATAATGAATTCCTGTCATGGGGCAGTGTATTAGGAATCACATAGGAAATAAAAGTTAGCTGTTTTCTACAGGTGGGTGGAAAATTATATTCCCTCCTTTTTATGTGACACAGGCCAGATGAGGGGCATGCAGAATATGAGATGTGTGACAGGAGGAAATTATCACCCATTAAGCTACAAAAGTTCCACTCAAACTAAAAATGAAATTACTCTTGAATGGAGAGAGGGACTTCCCTGGCAGACATAGTAAAGTTACTGGGCACAACCTCTAAATTCCCCACACTGGATCTGTTAATTCAGCATTTCCTGATTTAGGGAGAAATCTTGCATAATACATGCCAAAGCTATTTTGAGCAAGAATTAGCACTTTGTAATGGGCATGTAAATTTCTCATTTCAATAAAAATACCCTTGCTCTATACAAAGAAACGGAGAGCTAGGCTAAATTTGCTACTCTTTTGGAATGGACATATCAGAAAGAAACTAAAGAATTATTCTGTTTTGGAGTCTCTATAGAATGAACAGTGGAAATTTGACATTTTATCAACAAAAGGATCAGTGTTGATTGCAGAAATGGAAAAGAAAATGGGGCTTAAAATTCCCTGTAGTCATAAATTTGAATTTTGCCTAAATACACGGTCAAAATTCTTAAACAAGAAGTATTTAGGAAAAAAAATAATTCTAGCCCATTTTTGGATAAATTGATCAAATTACCTGAAATCTCCTTGTGATACACATTCATATCCATTGTAGGTGGAAGGGAAAAAGCTGACCCACATCTAACATTTGCAGGGCTGGTGAATAAGCACTGAAGGAAATCTTTATACCACATATATAAATCTTCATACCACATATTATAACTCAATAAAACAAATTGGTAAATAAATTAAAGACTGGGAGTGTCATATTTGAATGTGGAATTCACAGACTCTGTGGATCCATGCATGAGGAGACCTGGTCATGGCCTCTGGGTGTTAATCCTTGACATAAGTTCTGCTTTTCCCATCCCAGGTTCTGTTCAACACTGCAAAGAGCCTCATGCATGCACATGTGGACACCTCGTCCTGCATATCCAAGCTCCCTCCACAGCACTAGGCCAGCAGGGAGATAGGGTTTACACTGGGATTACGGTGTAATCCTAGAAGGAGAAATCTGGGCAAGTGGCATTTTCAGACCTTAGAAATGGGTTTGGAGAAATTAAGTAAAACATTCCTGGGTCCTGGGTACCTGGAGGTGATGTTAGAAGGGAAATTGCTGGCCGGAGAGTTAGAAACCAGATACCCAGTTAACCTGAGGCTACTGATCCTTGTCTTGTCACTTTTAATCATTTATGGAGGAGAACCTAAAGAGAATTATTTGTTCCACAAAACCATTGATACAAACAAAGTGGAAGGAGAAATTATAGAAATTCACTTGAGAGTTCATAGAAAATAATACTTATCGAATACTTATGAGAAAGTGGGGTTTGTCTTAAGGCCTTTATGACAGAGGATGGTCTCAATTCTCAATCTTGAGTATATGGACACAGTGGAAATGAATATTGTCCTGTTAAATATTTTACAAAGAAAGAAGGTATAACTGCAATGCTATTCTTTTCAGACTAAATACTTATTTATTTTCATCATGATTTTGTAGAAAAGAATAGGGATAAAATTATTTATTTAAGCCCAATTAGTTTTGATTTTCCAGCCATGCTTTTCTATGAAGTAAAAAATGTTTCTAGTCTGCTTTAGCGAACACGTACCGTGTCACTGTCCTTTTTTAGGGAAGATCTTAGAAGCGTGGGGTTCATTGAGTCAAATCTTCCTGTTTTTATCTTTGTTCTGCCATTGATTTACTACAGGGCTTTTGGAAGATCATTTACCTTCCTTATGTCTGTCTCTTCATTTTAAAATGAGACTGTACATCTTATTTTCACATAAGTGGGTAGAATGCCAGGTATGTATAAAGTAGAGGGAGACACTGGGACTGGAGATGTGCTAGAAAGGCCCACAGAAGAGGAATTGACCCAGGAGAAGTTAAAAGACAGTGGGATGGAAGGCACAGTGGAATTTTATGTTACTAAGTATGTGCCATATTTACTATGCTGGCCCTTTTCCTCTTCCTGATAGGCATGGACAGAGGCAGAAGACGCGCAACAAGAAGGTAGAATGTGAGGCAGGAAGGAAGAATATTAACAGACATCTGGCACATGAAACTGAGGGGGACAAAAGACAGATGCAAGGAATTTTAATATATTTGAAATAACCAAGATATGAAATTCTCTTGGATCTATCTGTATAGATTAAATTAATGACTAAAATGTATATTAATGATCATGCATATTAATAATTTACCATTCCATATCATATTTAATGACTCTAAGCCAAGCAAAAGCCAGTACAGATGAATACTAAACATATTTTAGAAATTTTAACATTTGGTGGAGGAAATAGTATTGAAAAGTTCAATCTGAAAAATTTCAGAGCTGCCTACAGGACAATAGACGACACAGTTTATGACTGTGACAATGGAGAAAGAATGCTTGATGCTTCCAAAAATAATGTGAAATTGCTTTTGAAGGTCCTGTGATTTTGTTCAGCCTTGACTTGGGTCCTGTTGAATGCAGGCCAGATGGGACAAACTGATAAAAATGAAACAGCAGATGTCGGTAGATATCCTGGCAGCTGTTTGATATCCAACCACATGAATTATCAAAATAAAGCCTTATCTTCTGGGATTCTGACAAGAATGGAAATATTTTGGAATAGTGCTATAACAGTGGATTCTGCTGTAAAGAAGAATTGAAGTTAGAGTTTCCTAGGGCAAAACATAGATTTATTTGTTGGGGAGAATGCAGAAATTTTAAGGCTCCAATGTGGTACTGAATAACTACTGCAGGGATTTAATCTGTTTTGGTTAAAGATAGATTTAAACTTTCTTTTCCCAGAGTGATTTTGTGTTGCAGGGATTTTCTGTGACTTGGGGAGCTCTCTATAGGAAGATTCTTTGTAATTTCTATCTCAAAAAACTTTGCTATAATCATCAAATTGATTTTTGAACAAAAGTGAATTTGGTATTTGTCACTATTTTTTTTTTTCATTTTTCTTCATTGACACAGATATTTACATCCTTGGAAAGGCAAACCTACAAGATATAATCCAAATCACTAAAGAGTTCTTCCCTACTTTCTTCCCTACTATGTAAGATCAATCTCAATAAATATTCTACTCCAGCTAGATATATTTAATTCCCAAAGCCTATCTTGGTCATTGGACCATTAGACTGCTGTTTATGTCATCTCATCTCAGGATTGCTCTCACATCAACTCTCTCTATTCATGCTATTGCCCTTCAGAGGTATTAACATGAAAGATATTTCCTCCATAGAACATGGTCGATTTGGCCCTTGAGCTCTCCGACAGGAGTGCTGAAATCAGCTGGAACTGGCTTGCTAGAACCTATTGTGTGTATCTCTCCTTAACCACGTGTCCAGTGACCTCAAGTTTGTAGTTTGAAATTGGCCAGTGTGGCAGTATTCACACCCAGGAAATTGGCAAATACTACCAATCTGGTTATCTCCCAGACCCACGAGAGTCAGTTGTTAAATGTTTACCAGCACACCATTAGACAGTATATGCACTAAGAATTTGTTATTTATTATGTATTACTTTGGGTTGTCAGCTAATTGTTCATCTTTATGTGTTTTACTTCCCAGCAAGATTATTGAGCATTTGAGGGCAGGATCCTTTCCTTATAAATGCATTTCTCAGCATGCCTCATACACTGTTCTAGAGCACTGAATATGTACTCAGTAAGTATTAACCAATCAAGACACTGTCAAACTTGAATGAGAAATGGGGATTTCTTTTTCTCAGTAGCATTAGAATGAACTGGCCATATGTCTCCAGGAAGTATGACTTCTTAAACAAACAATATAATCACCAGTTAGCTCTTGAACATGCACAAATAGATAAGTCAAGCCATTAAACTATGACCCAGGTAAACAATACCAGGAAATGATAATAAATATTTCCTCAATTCAAATATGTACTCAAATAATAGTATCATGCCAATGCCGAAATCATAGGGTAGACACAGATCATAGATGTGAACAATAAAGAAGTTACTCTTAATTATCAATTTTAGAGAGAGGCCAATCCTAAGTATTAGGCTGGAAGCCATGTTTGAGATCAACTCCTTCATTTTCTTGTGATTATGGAGGCGCAGAGTGGAGATCTACAGAACGGAGACTAATTTGCTTACTTCCACTTCCTAACTGAGTTTTCTTTCAATAATTCTATTTTAACCCTTGTTTAACCATTTACTTTGCTACTCTATAATTGTGAGGGGAAAATATTCTGTGGTCTATCAAACTTAATGGAATCTCTTCTTTTCCACTGCATTTCAGTAACACTATCTTAATGATGCCATTAGCTGGCAGAACCTGAAGTCTTATTTTTCCTGAAAGAACAGCAAATTACGCCAGTGTTATTTAGAGTTAAGCACATCATTTAGGAACTATGAGTCTTGAGTTCTAGACTCTGCCATTTATTCTGAGTGTGAGCCCATGCTCAAATACACACATATACCATCCCTGTTTATCTTTAAGGGTTATTATGAAGATCAATCATGATAGTAAATATAAAATTGCTTTGAAAAGTAAAAATGTATGACTAATATTAGAAGGAAATTTCTCTGAGTTTGTAAGAGAAATCAAGAACCTAATAATACCTTTATTTTTTTATCTGTCTGGTTTTGAACCCGATATGCAGTTAGGACACGAATACATTAGAATCGTTTTATTAAGGGTATACCATATATCACGTCATGTACTAAGAAGGAAGAGATGCGATCAATCATCTTAATTTGCTTGAACTCAGGCGGGGGAGGCAAAACCAATGAGGCAAAAACAAGAAAAATGTAATTAAATGATAGCATGTACAATACAGATTATAAGAACTTCAGGAGTTTAAAGAAAGAGAAGGTAAGTGAGTATAGTAAAGGAGGTGGGAGCAAGTCTCCATGGATTAAGAGGAATGTGAGTGGAACCTTAGAGATGGTGCACATTTTTGACATGTGGGTGGATGGCCATTTGAAAAGGAAGAAGCAAAAATTCTGACCTTCTCAGATGAATTCTTTCTCAAGAGACTTTAATTTAAAACCACACTGTTCTTTGAAAAGTTTACACTTGCTTTTGTGAAGTCACATTGGGTCTCATATCATCCTAAATGAGCATCTGAGCCATTTGTGGATTATGCCTTTTTCAACACGTCTTGACTCCCAGCTGTGTTAGAGTGAAATAAATAAATAGTGGAAGAAGTAGTCTTTGCCTTTAGTTAATTCCTTGGCTAAAACGATGCCATTGGAAACTTGGTAAAATAATCTTGCTCATCATGAAATTGCAGAGGCCGCCAAAGCAAACCAAAATAGAAAAAACAAAGGGCACATCAACATAATGTACATATTGTGGGGATTCTTGAAGGTCAGAGCATGATCTTTTACTTCTTAGTGACATATAATGCCAATATTTGTCAGATCTTACTGAAGACTAAAGCTCAGGCAAAGAAAAAAATGCATTGCATGACATTTGTTTTCTGTCCTATAGCATTAAATATTCTATTGTTATAAACAACCAGCTTTGATGATTAAATGGTTGGAGTTACTGTTTTTTTCATGAAGCACTGTCCAGAACATATTTATAATGAATTACAAGGATACAGTGCAATATTCCAAACTACAACAGATCTTCTTTCAAACTCTATTATTAAAGAACTAGATAAGCATCTATGTTATAGTTATTATTATTTTTTAAATACCACATGGCATATGATCTGAAAAGAGGCTCTCTTTCCTCTGTTTGAGAAGATGTGTTCTTTAGCTCTCTCAAATATTAAGGTTGTAAAATTCTGAGTTGTACTGTACACTTGTTCCTAAGTAAGAATAGAGTGTGGCATGATTATTTCTAAGGATATCATGCTAGGCCTGAGGCCCTTGGGGAGAATATATTAGTCAAATATCTATATTCTGAAGCCAAGTGATGACTTGGGTTTGTCTGTGGCTGGTGTCCATATTAAAAAAAAAAAGATCCGAACTTGTAGATGAAATTGGATTAGGAATCTATAGGCAGTAAGCCTGTTCAGTCAGGAAGTTTTATGGTTTTGAGTGTCCATGCATTTGCTAACAGAACCTTGATGAGCAATTAGAAATGCTAGGGATGAGGTCACACTTGATGGGAGAAGATGACAAAATGTTGGCATAGGCAGTCAAGAGTATGGTCAGTAGGTATGGGCAAGCATCCAGGCTCACACCAGTGGATAAAGATGGGATTCCTAATGTTCTCTCTTCTGTGCAGCTCCTAGTCCATCATGACTCCAGCTGAACATCAAGAACTAAGTATCACTTGCAGACTACCACCAGGAGTAAGGTTAGTGCTGTAATTAATCCAGCAGAGCAAACTGTATACACATAGCACCAAGTGTGCTAATAATCTGATGAAGGGAATGCGGTTGAAGGGCACATAACATGAAAGAAAAATATTTCAAATCATTCCATGAACATAAATGCATATTACTCTCTGAACTTGAAAAAAAGTAAGAAATTGGCCTAAATATTTTAAGGCAGCAAAAATACCAAATCAACATAAAATGAACACTTTGTTTTTTTCTTTTACTTCTCATGCTTCCCTCTTCACTGCTGCTTATCCCTGAGTCTCTCTGCATACTCCAGTTTGGACAAACCATGTCAGAACTATTTTTTTTTCTTTTTTTTTTTTTTTGAGACAGAGTCTCACTCTGTTGCCCAAGCTAGAGTGCCATGGTGTCAGCTGCACTCACAGCAACCTCAAACTCTTGGGCTCAAGCAATCCTTCTGCCTTAGCCTCCTGAGTAGCTGGGACTACAGGCATGCATCACCATGCCCAGCTAATTTTTTCTATATATTTTTTTAGTTGTCCAACTAATTTATTTTCTGTTTTTTAGTAGAGACGGGGTCTCGCTCTTGCTCAGGCTGGTCTCGAATTCCCGAGCTCAAATAATCTGCTCGCCTCGGCCTCCCAGAGTGCTAGGATTAAAGGCGTGAGCCACCGTGCCCGGGCCCATGTCAGAACTTTGCTTGGACAAATCATGTCTTAACCAGCTGGACTTTATTTTGGGGTCAAGTGTGAGATACTGACCTGACTTTACATTTCTTCTGTATGCTTAATCTCTTTTCCCAGTGCCTAAATTGCAATCAGTTGGCAATCTATGTGGGCAAATGAATACTCTTTAACTTAAAGGGATGCTTCAGCCCCAAATCCTTGGTGAGTTGATTAGACAATATGTGAATGCTAATATTTCCTTCACTTATTTTGCTTAAGATCAGCCTTAGGACTCCTATCCTGGCCCATATGGTCCTCCAAGATCAGAAAGACCATTATTTTAATGAGAGGCAGTTTTCAATAGGTCTCAAAATCATCACAGCATAGAAGAGAAGAGAAAGAACAGTAAGACAAGTCAAAATAGGATTTTAAGGAGAAAATGAAGCACAAAGAAAAGCATGTTTTCTTTCTTCCCTCATCCTAGCAAGAATTCCATCAACTCTATTGGCCTAATTTTATAAACTTAACTAGTATCAGAGTTCTTTCTGGCAGGAAGGGTAGTTGATGAAAGCAACCATGGCACTTTCCACAGGGAAAGAATGTGTGATTAACAAGCTTTCAGCACATAAAATGGTTGAAAATTATTCAAGTACACATTACAGTCTTGCTCATAATTTAATAACCAGTTTAAAACAATTTTTATATGAAACTTAGGCTCTACTTCCTCAGCACAATTCTTCTTCCCTCCTGAGTGTGAGCTGCTGGGGTGTCACTTCCAAATTCTTATGCATGAGTAATCTCACCATATTCAGTAATATATTCCTCTTATGAGAAAGTAATCAAGTACAATATAACTGATGACTTTCTTGATTCAGTAATCAGTAATTTGTGATCAATTTTACATGATGGTGACAGCCTGGTGTATAAGTTAGTGCTAATGTATATTACTGCATTTCATTTCCGTGGAGCCTGTCAGCTGAGCAAAGGAGGGAAACTAGGGATGGAGAACTCCTCCTCCTCCATCCATAAGTGGCACACCACTGGCCTCCTGGTGTTATTAAAGGAAAATTGGAAAAGTTTCCAGAAGATTAAGCAGGAAGCTTACAACTTGCACAAGACTCTCAATTTTCCAGTGGCTCTGACAGAAGGATAAATCTTCGGCTGTTTTAACTAAAATGTAAGCAAACCCAATGTCTAACTACAGTAAACAAAATTTATTATGATTCGGACGTGGCAGTGGTGTTTACATCTAGGTTGACAAAATTGCCAATGTGTGAGACCCTTAGTTAAGAAAAATGTAGCGTGTTGATTCTTATCCATCAGGCTAAGGGAAAGAGGAATTTTTTGAGAGCTATATCCATACAAAGTGACTTTGAACTGTACACTTTATTTGTGCACATGAATCCAGGTACAGCTTTAAACATAAATGAAGTCAATAACTGACTCTATGGTGTGATTTGCATCTACCTCTGTCCTAAAATAAATTCTCATATAAGGTACAACTAATGTGTTATTTCCCCCTTTTTTCTTTTTATTGGTCCTGAAATTATCATCATGGTGGGGTTTATTAAGCTATTATCCATAACACCTGGCCTGAATATAGTTATATATTCTTCTGTGGCCAAAAGAAGAACCTAGATGAGATGGGTCAAAGAATAGGTTAAGGAGAACTTTAAAAACAAAGCACTCAGACCAGAATACCAGGCTGTCTGGACCGTGCTGCTGCACAGTAAAAGGCCTCTGAGGACTCAGGGAGATGAGGGTGTAGAGGAATTGAGGTTGCTAGGAAGGTCTTCTATTTATTTCACATTTTGACTGATCCTTCCAGTACTATTTGATTAAATTCAAAAATGTTTTGGGCACACCAAAGTAGGAACATTTGAGCCTAGGGTTTGGTAATGTTCATTGCACATTGTTTTTGTACCATGGAAGCATGGAACTTCCAGCCATGTCTGTTGTAGGGGAGCAAAGGGTAGACTGGAAGATCTGAGATTTCTTCCGTGTAGCTCAAACATGAAGATTTCATTGACAATGGAAAGCTTTTATTCTCCCCTCCAAAACCTTAGGTTTCTGCTGGAGGTTTATGGGATATTTTCACCAGGAAAGTTTTATTTTATAATTAGGAAAAAAAAAAAGAAATATCATTTGAGAGCTTTATCATTATAATTTCAAATAATATTGATGTATATTTTTCTACTATCAGAAACTTTGTTGAGAAAATTTGGAGGGCAGGGCCTTAGGAGTTTGGAAAGAGGAAGAAAATAAAGAGAGATGGGAAGAAAAGAGAAAATGGAAACAGATATTTCATTTTTCTCACAAGACTTTAGCGCTATTGGCAAGTGGTAAATCTTACTTTGAATTGGAACCCAGACTCCCAGGGGCAAAAACTTTGGTTCCAGATGGAACTGTTCCCAGTCCTGGCTCTAAGTCCTTCATCCCGGAAATGTTTCTCATCTTGGATTGGAAAGAGATAATGTTTATGAACAATCAAAGGGAATCCTACCATGCACAACAGAGAGTATATTTTTATACCAAAGAGAAAATAAGAAATTGTTAAACTTGTGCAAAGCACAAGGCCACTTACTCCCAAACATGTTTCATAATTCTGAGAATTCAATCACAGATTAGGACTTGAGCTTTCCATTCACTTGATTGATTCCTGTTAGTTACTTCAATGTTTACTTTATCATAATTTAACTTGTGTCCATCCTGTATTACCATAACCACATACATCAGTGTTGGGTAATATAGAATACATACATACCTGCCCTAAAGTCCAGTAACTGCTCAGTCAGGAGCATGATTTCACTATATTTATCTATCAGAAATTTCCATGAAATATCCTATTTTTAATTAGGAATCAATTTCTTAATCCTACTCTAGATTTCTAATCACTAAGATTTGTCTTATTTTGTGTGTAAATACAGTATTTTTCCTATTTTTGCCATCAAGTCAAGAACTCTAACAAAGAAAACACCTAAACGACCTTTGTGCATGATTTGTTGCATTATTTTACATTAACTTATACTTAGTGTTTTTCTTCTTTTTTCCTTTTGTTTTTGCATACTCATCTTCCATGTTGGTTTCTCTTTCTATCTAGGCTTCCAATTCGCATCACTTACTTATCTTCATAGGTTATAGACTCATTGCTCTGATGGCTACGATTACTTTCTAGTAAATTATGTACTAGTTATTCCAGAGCTGTGGTTTCATTTTATTATAGAAATAACATTTGCCCATTCGAATATCTTAAAAAATTAATAGTTTCAGCTTATACCCTTTGACTCGTGTTTTTTATCCCTCTCAACATCAAATATTATTGTTCTATCTTGGGATTCAACATTTATGGAGCTTACTGATGATTTAGTTAACTTAAATTTTCTGAAATCTTAGACTGACTTCATGTGTAAAATAAAGTAGATCTTTTCCCAAGCTGACCTGCTTGCAATTACCCACATTGTTTATTTCCTTTAACTGTTTACCTAGAATATTTTACCTATCTATAGTCTTGGCTTCAACTTGCGTAATTTAATATTAACAACATCTTAAATACATGTACCAAATTCCCTCAACTCTAAGTTACCATTGACCATAAACACACACTGATTTGATAATAGCTTTTCTGGGTAAATACATAAACACACACACACACACACACACACACACACACACACAAACACACACACCCCACCACATATTTTTGGAATATACACATACACTGCACATATTTACAGTCACACAGAAGTATATATATTTATCAACACAAATCACAAATAGTTTCTTACTCATTATCCCAATCAAAGTCTAAGCCTTCTTCACGTTCTGACTCTAAATATTTTTCTGAAGCACTTTTGGCCAATGGCAGTTACACTATCAATATGACACACTAATTTTCAAAACCCAAACTTAAAATCTTAACCTTGTTATCACCTTTTAAGATATATCAAATGATTTAATGCACACTTACTATTTATCATATTTAAATGTTTCACTTTCAATTTTCTCTAATTAAAATAATATTGCTTGAAGTTAAATAGCTGCTCTTAAATATCAACTGAAATTTTTTGATTGATAGATGGTTGGTGCCCCAGGGAGAGTTCTTTAAAGTACTTTGTCACTCACACTAACCTTTCCTAAGTCTGAAAAATTTCTGCTGTAAGGCAAATGATTTGGCGATTTCCATTTCTCCAACTTGAGTTGACTATCATGCAAAATGCAATAATTTTTCATATTATCGTTGCATCATTATATAATTTAATAAATGTATCATAAGCAACTTTGTAGAGCACAACTATTATAAAACTAATGCAGATAATTCACATTATAACAAGGTTTGCAAAATTTTTCATTGTGTTGTATATTATAAAGATATGGTTAGGCACTTTAGCTATGTAGTTAGAGCAGGCTATAATCTATGGGGTAGTTATCTAAGTTCTAACTCATTTTCTCGTATGTGTAATCAGGATAATAAGGCCTATTCTACAGGGAATAAATGAAATAATGAAATGTGCTCTCTGAATGGTGCTTGGTGTAATATAAGTTCTTACTAAATTATAGATTTGAAAAAATAATAATGCCAAAATAATACTGCATATTTGTAAATACTAGAGATTTATATATTTTTTAAGGCGTATTTCTTTTAAATGTAATAGTTTATCCCTACAGTAGCTATATAAGCAAGGGAAAAATTGACATCATCCATTGGATAAAGTAGAAATTAACACTCACAGGATTACCGATTTGCTCATGCCTCTAGGGCTGGTATGTTGAGAGCTGGGACTAGACCCCATGTCTCTGGCTAACCTTTGCACTACCCTGTTGTCCTTCCAGCTGAGAAATGATATGTGCAAGGAGAGCCCTAAGAACCCTAACTAATCAGATTCATAGAAATCTGATTCAAAGAAATTTAAAGAAAATTCAAAGAAATTTCCCCAGGTTTTCCTTCCTAAAGGAAAAACACAGATTGTCCACAAAGATTTTATGCGATTTGAGCTGGAACCCACAAGGATGGACTGAAACGCATGTCAGTTTTGCTGCTTTTAACCTTGATGGGGAGGGTCAAGTTGGTGTCCTTCATCACAGGGCTAAATAGACATCTGGCCAGGAGGTCAGAGAAACTGAAGGAAAATCCTGGGAGATGGAGCAGTGGTAGACCTGGCTGCAACTCCACATTATGAGAGGAGCCAGAAAGTAAGGGACAACATGTGTAAGCTACAAAGTGGCTGCTCCCTTATTTTCATCCTGCAAATATTGCAAAAAAAAAGAAAAAAAAGTTACTTTTGGCTTACTGTAACCAGAGATATATAGGGAAAAGATTTATGGTAAATGTAGTTTGGCCTACCCAAGTGGACACATTACAAAGGCACCACAGGGAGGATATAAAAAGGTGGATATTCATAAATGCACAGTTATAGAGCTACAAAAGCAAAGGCAGGGCAGGAGAATTATGTACACGGAGAGGAGAATGTGTGAACTGGGGCTAGAAATGCCTCTCTGATTCATTCTGTTATTTATTCAACAATACTTTCTTGGGCACCTATTTATATAAGGCACTGCGCTAGGCAGAAATTATAAATATATAATTAAGTCATCATTAATTCATTCAATAAATATTTGAGCTATGACTATGTTTCAACATTGGTTGGCACTGGGATTAGTGAGACAAGTTACCATTCTTTTCTGTTTGTATACATTACATCAAACCATGTTCCTGTGAGACATATGCCACCCTTATCTTCATTTTCTTGGTTAGAAAACTGGAGCCTTGGCGTGATTAAATAACTTTTCCTAGACCAGCCAGCCAGTAAGTGGCAATATCACAACTTGAACCCAGTTCTGTCCAAGACCAAAGCTAGTGCTCTCAATATTTATGAGATACTGCCACCCTTTTGTCATTTATGAACATTTCTGCCTCATCTGCTAAACTCTAAACTCCTTTGAAACCAATGCATATATCACATTTATTGTTTTCTACCCTTTCCCCAGTGCCTGCCATAGTACGATATATATCCATCAAATCACCTTTTTCTGTAGAACAACCATCTGACATTAATATACTGTGAATTTTATTCCACAACACTCTCACAGGTATTTCCTGAGCCCCTCCTGAATGTCAGGTTCTGTTCTAGGTGCTACGGTGGACATTTTACAAGAAAGAACTTCTCTTGTAAAAGAAGCTATAGAAATGCTGGAGAAAACAAAGTTAAACAGGTTTCTTCACCACAGGACTTCTTAGGATCTTTAATATGTTAGAAAGTATTTGGGCTAAAAGGGACATGGTGTGCAAGATTTTCTCAACTTGTTTGATCAAAGGTCACTTTCCCTTCTTTGGATGCACTATGAATTGTCAATGCCACTTCAAAGATATGATTTCCAGATGTGAACTTTTTACAGAATCCATATCTGAAGAATCTGACAGGGAATACAGTGGAATTTCTAACAGTGGAATGAATAGATGCTTAAATTGTTCACTTCGATTCACATGTCAAACTCTGGTTCTGATGCCTGACCTTGGGAACAGATTTTGTTCCTAAAGTGGCACCTCTTCTTTTAGATCCCAACACCCCAACAATTTCTCAAATACTTAGTTTTTTAGGTTATCAAATAATTCCTTCAGATAGAGGTGTAACACACCCTATCCTCCTAAAACAAAATATTTTCTAAGATCCAAAGTAATGTACTTTTTAATCAGCTTGATGTACCTTAATAAAAGTTGGAGCAAATTACGGGCAAGTTCCACTCTAACATCACATATATGGCTACTTACATACAAGGCAAGCCTCTTGCAACACAACCCATTGCATCATAGAACATGAAACAGCACTGGAAAAATGTTCTCTGCTGTTGATAAACATCATCACCATGAGGAACATCAGAGCCACACCATGAGGAACATTGGAGCCATGCCAATGAACCCTTAATCACTTATTGGGTGTATGTCCTTGGCAAGATTTATGATTTTTCTAAACTGCATTAACTAAGATAATGTTTGTGAGTTATGGTTGTGCAAGAGATGTTTCTGAGATAAAATGCTGGGGCAAAAGAAAAATGAGAAATTCAGCTTGAATCTCTATAATAGGCATTTTTTTTCACTTGTATACTACATGCAAACTAAGCAACAACAGCATATTTTTTCTTGGCAAACTCTGAGATGATATCCTAACTCTTGGTTTTTTGATAAGGAACATAGCCATTATGTGATAGTCATTTTATATACAGTTTTGCTCCTTTAATCTTCCTATATTTGTGATATATCTGAGAAATGTATATGACATGTGATATATATGTGATATATGATATGTGATCTACTTGTATATATGGATTTGGATGTGTATGATATATGTGATATATGTAGTACAGTTATCCTCATTTGTAAGGCAAAGCGACAGAGGCTAAAGCGACTACCCATGATGATACAACTAGTAAGTGGAAAAACCAAGATTGAAAACTAGGTTTCTTTTCCTCCGAAGAATATGATTTGTATTGTACTCCCATTCTCGCCACATTAACTAACATTAGTGACTCACTTTGCCTGGGTTTATTTTTTTGTTAAAGAACAGGCACCAACTAGATAATTTCTACAATATCCCTTTCAGTTCTAATTCTCTTTGAAGAGAAATATAATTCTCTTTAGTCACAGTATCTCCGCCAAGGCTGAAAAAATATATTTATATCATCTATCAATTCATTCCCCCTACTTTTGTTATTATTGTTTTTTTCTGTATGCCTAGGCCTCCTGGGTCCAGCATCCCTGTCTCCCTGTCAACTTTTCAAGTAAAGTAATGCATTTCATTACATTTTGGATGCCACACCAGTTTAATCCCATTGATAGAGGGCTATGCAATCAAGCTGACAGTTGGATGATGATTTGAATCGTCCCTGACTCATTACTTTGTGAAGGATTTGGCATGCCAATCAATGGGGAATGATGTGCCGTGCCTTGAAGAATGACAGTAATCCATTTTCCACCAGTTGACGTGATGAGTCCTTGACAGACTCGCAAGTTATAGGGCCAAAGCCAAACATGATTTGGCACATGCCTCCTAGCACTGCCATTTTGCAGACCCTCGGGGTATTTATCAAAGCGGTAGCCTTCTTGTCTTCTGCTGTCATCGGCCACACATTCTCAGGAGGCAGTCAAGCTTTAATAGGCTTTTGCAGGTGAGGAATGGGGCAACTTTCTTGACCTCACCTGAAATACTTATTCAAAGTGTGTCTGTAAAGAAATAAATTGGACCTCCTAATTACTCCCACCCGTACTGATACACCTAAATTTATACACACGAGTGAGAGCTGTCTTTCAAAGTAGTCATTTAGAGAGTAGATACATTTATTCTAATAAGGCTGTCGACATTCAAAATACATTTTGAATTTCTCTTTTGAAATTTTCTTCAGAACTGATTTTTAAGTTCCACTAACTTCCAAGAACGACTGTTTTGAGGTCAGAATTGTAACCTAAGTTTGCTCATGTTCATGTTAATCTAATTTGCCTTTTCCTATTTCTCAAAGAAATTCATTCTTAGGGCACTGAGAATATTCATAAGAAGTACTTTTGGGTTCAAATAAAAATCCAAAATAAACTTCAGAAATGTTTCTAACAATGTTGGATCATTGGATTAACAGTCTGTGTTCCTAAAGTGGTTGGTTCAAAAGTATTGATACGACTGATTTTAATATATAATTTCCCATATTTTTAAAGCGTTAGTAACGAATTTCGAATACAGGAAGTTAAGCACAGTCTGAGTACTTTAAAAAATTTCACAAGCTACCCCCTTCCTCCATGTCATTGCCTTACTTGCAGAATACTCTGGAGCATACTACCCTACCATGAACAATAAAATCCATGTTTCCCTACACTTCCTAAAAGAGTTGACAGGTATTCTTACACACTGCAGACATAACATTTGTTTACTATCTTCTGGGTATTTTGGTTGGCTAAAGAGAAAAGAATTCTCTACAAGAAAAGTCTGGGGGACCAAGGGCAACATATGTAACCTAAACATCTGTACCCCCATAATATGTTGAAGTAAAAGAAAAAAAAAAA
>NW_012155951.1:3805849-3807914 GCF_000956105.1 Propithecus coquereli | reverse complement strand
TCGAACTCCTGAGCTCAAACGATCCGCCCGCCTCGGCCTCCCAGAGTGCTAGGATTACAGGTGTGAGCCACTGCACCCGGCCGACTAGACCATACTTTAGATGTATGTTTAGCTATTTAAGAAATGCTAAACTATCTTCTCAGGTGATTGTGCCATTTTAGACTTCCGCCAGCAGTGTATGAGAGTTCTGCTTGTTCCATATCCTCACAACACTTAGAATAAGAAGTCTTTTTAATTTTTGCCATTCTAATAGGTAAGTAGAGATATTTCATTGTGTTTTTAATTTTCACTTCCATAAAAACTAATGATGCAGAGAATCTTTTTATGTATTTATTTACCATCCATGGATCTTTGAAGAAGTATCTCTTCCAATCTTTTGCCCATTTTTTAAAAAATCACATTTTTTGTTTTCTTGTTAATTTTTGAGAGTTCTGTATATAGTCTCGATATGAGCCTTTATCAGAGATATGATTTACAAGTAATTTCTCCCAATCTTTCAAAGGGAAAATGTTTTTCAATTTGATGAAGCGAAATTCATCAAGTTTTCTTTTCTGGATTGTGCTTTTGGTGTCGTTTCTAAGAAATCTTCCCATAACCCAGGATCGCAAAGGCTTTCTCTGATGTTTACTTCAAGAAGTTTTATAATTTTAAGCTGCACACTTAAGTTTATAATACATTTTGAGTTAATTTGAGGTATGGATCCAGTTTCTTAATTAATTAATTTATTTTTCTGGCATACAAATATCCAACTGTTCCAACTCAATTTGTTGAAAAGACTTTTCTCACTATACTGCCTTTGCACGTTTCTCAAAAATCTTCTTTTATATATATACGTATATATATATATATATGCAGTTCTAATTTTAGACTCTATGTTACCCTGAACTATTTGTTTATCTTGATGCCAATACCCCACTGTCTTGATTATTATAGTTTTATAACATGTCTTGATATCAGGTAATATTAATCCTCCAGCTTCAATCTTCTTTTAAAAGTTCTTTGGGAATTCTAGGTCTTTTGCATTTCTAATATGGATTTTAGATCAGCTTTCTATTTTCTACAAAACCCTGCTGAGATTTTGATTGGGACTACTTTGAATTTATAGATCAATTTTAGGAGAATTTACATCCTAACAATATTGATTCATCTGACCCATAAACATGGTGTATCTCTCCATTTATTTAGGTTGATTTCTCTTAGCAACATTTTGTAACTTTCAGTGTACAGATCTTGCCAACTTTATCTCTAAATATTTTGTATCTTTATACTATTAAAAATGGTATTGTTTTGTGCTTCAATTTTGATGGTGTGTAGCTAGCATATGAAACTATAATTGATTTTTGCGTATTGACCTTGTATCATACAAACTTGCAGAACTCACTTATTCTAGTTGCTTTTCGGAAATTTCATTGAATTTCCTACACAGATGAAAACGTTGTTTGCAAATAAAGACAGTTTTACATCTTCTGTATCAATCTGGATAACTTTTATACCTATTTGTGCTGCATCGAACTGCTTAGACTAGAACCTCCATTATGATGTTGAATAAAAATGGTTAGCGGAAACCTTCTTGTCGTATTTCTATTCTTAGGGAGAAGCATTTGATCTTTCACCATTAAGCATGATATTAACTGTAAGCTTATAGTAGATATCCTTTGTCAGCTGGGGGAAGTTCTCTTCTATTCCTAGTTTGTTTAGAGTTTTAATAAGAAATGGATTTTGTCAAATGCTCTTCTTTGTGGCTACTTATATGATCATAACATTTTTCTTTTTATTTTCTTGCTATGGTAGATTACATTAATTAATTTTTAGTGTTAACACAAACTTGTAATTCCTGAAATAAATCCTACTTGGTCATGATAATATTGTGTGTGTGTGTGTGTGTGTGTGTGTATGTGTGTGTGTGGAGAGAGAGAGAGAGAGAGAGATGGATTTTATTTGTTAAACTTGTGTTTAGCAGTCTCTCTAGGATCCCAATATTCTTATTGGATTTTGGTATTCTTTTCATGCAATCTCTTTGTCAGGTTTTGCTGTCTATAGAAATTCTTTTGAAATCACTTCTTTC
>NW_012155951.1:3797017-3805204 GCF_000956105.1 Propithecus coquereli | reverse complement strand
GAGTGAATTGATTTCAAGTCTTCTGTATACTTACCTATTTTCTGTCCACTTGTTCCACTAATTGCAACAGAAAGGTATAAAAACTTTTGACCATATGCACAGATTTTTATATTTCTCCTTGTAGTTGTATCAGTTTTGCTTTATGTGGTTTTTTTTATATGTTACCTGTTTCTAGGTATATACATATTTAGAATCACTGTTCATCTCATGACTTTAACTCATTATCATTATATAAAATGACCTTCTCTATCTCTAGTAATATTCTTTGCTCTGGAATCTACTTTGTTTGATATTAATACAGCCACTCCAGATTTTTTTTAAATTAGTGTTAATGTGGTATATCTTATCCCACCCTTTTGCTTCTGATCTATTTTGCATCGTTTATTTAGAATGCACGTCTTGTAAGTGGTATATAGATGGGTCTTGCCTTTTATTTATTTTTTAAATCCAATCTCACAGTCTCTGTCTTTCAATTGGGGTGTTTAGAACATTTGCATGTAATGTGATTATCGATTTCTAATTTTGGTTTTTGTTTTCTATTTGTCCCATCTATTCCTTGTTCCCCTTTTTATTTCTCTTTTCCTCTGCTTTTGTTCCCATTAAATATTTTATTATATTTCATTTATAATTTTTGGTGGCTTGTTATCTAATATTCTTGACTTTGTCATTTTGATGGTTGTGTTAGGTTTCATAGGATACATTTTTAATTTATCATAGTCTCTCTGTGAATGATATTGTACTAATTCACATATAGTACTAGACTGTTACAATAATACATTTCTCATTTTCTCCTCTCAGTTACTGTGCTATGGTCATGCATTTCACTTTACGTTATAAATACCTCAGTTTCTATACTATGGTTGTACATTTTACTTCCTTTCACATTATTGTTATTTTTGTTCAAACAGCAAATTATTGTATGAAAATATTTAATCTGGAAATTGCTATTCTTGTAGTCTGTAAAAATAAGGAAGCCATACTGTTAATGATAATGACTAACATGTCTGAGCATGTATTGTGTGATAAGGACTGTGCTAGGTACCTACTTACATTATCTCAGTTCAGGTACCATGCTGTTATTTATTTTTATTTTGTTGATGAGAAAACTGAGCCATAGAGAGCATAAATAAGTAGCTTCAGGACATATGGCCAGAAATAGCAGAGGCAGGGTTCAAGGCAGGCCTCTCTGATCCCACAGTGGACACCTCAACATGTGAATTAATTGCCTTTTTTAGAAACATTCAGTTTCAGCCATTGATCAAAATTGTGCCAGTTGCTTAAAGCCAGTTCCTTTGTCCGTCCCATATGCTAATAAAGAGCTTTTAAAATAATTCCACTAATTTGACCATATTTCTTTTTCTCATCTGTGCTCTAATTTGTGCCACTTTATTGTGACTTTTCCCTTGAGTTTGGGTTAAAATTCTTGATTTTACTTGAAGTTTGCTAAAAGTATATTAGAAGAAAATGCCAGCTAAGTGGCTAAGTAAAGGCATTCATTTTCCTTTCTCATAATAAGAAAAGTGTGAAGACTTAGGAGAACCAAGGAAGAAGCGTGTGTTGACGTGGGAATCTGGAGAGAGAAATGAATGGGAGAAAAGGGAAACTGACACAAAGAAATAACACAAAGAAGGCAACGGGAGACAAAAGTAGCACACACAAAGACAAAGGAAAAGAGGGAACTAGGAATAGGTAGGGTTCCAGACCCAAAGAGAGAAGGAAAGGGGGCCAAATTGTTGCACCAATTTATACACTGATGTAATTTAGATATTTTAGAAGAGAACAGCCCTAAGTGTATGCACCATTGTTTTGTATATTCTGAAACAATGAAAATAATTCTGTATCTTTCTCCCCTCCACCCACCCCCCCATTTGAAGTTGATTATACAACTTTGTCTTTGCAGAGTGGTGGAAAAAGGACTATATTACACACTCTTACTGCACATCTTAAAATGTTCTACAAAGCAAATGTAAGATTGCCCTCCCTCGTGTCATTTAAATATTATAAAATTCTCATGAATAAGATAAATTGGGAATGACAGAAGAATCTACTAAAACCTTTGCATAGCCAGTTAACTAGGCAAAGATCTGTCACTTGTCAAATTTTAGAGATTTATTCATTTTTTTTTTTCCCATATCCCTCCCCCTCCTATCCAAGGTCTGAATTGTAAAGATTCATCTGACACTAGAATCTTCAAGGACAGGTGTTACAAACTTCTATCCCTTTATTAAAAAGTCCTGGTGTTATATTTTTAACTGAATTTCATATACTGGGGATGGGACCGTCAGACCCTTTTATTGCTTTGCTGATCTCTTGCATTATATCCTCTCTCTAAAAAGGCTCCTGTGGCCTAAACTCCTCTTCTTTCAACTCTTTTGATTCAGCATCAGAGACAACTCAGGATGTCTGGTTTTATATAAAAGATAATAAATGCATACAAATAGATTGCAAGGTTATAAATCAATCAGGATTTTAAGATATATTGACCATGGGTATATTGCCAAGGTTTCATGTAATCAACATGTGGATGGAATCATGAAACTTTCAGCCAATTGAGGCTGAAATATCATACTATTGTTACCACTGAGCTTTCATGAGATCATAAAATAATTTTATAGAAATACTAGCTGCAGGTTACATAAATAGCTGCCCATGTCATCATCCACATACACATAACCTGTCCAAGTCTCCAGTTTTGTTTCTACAAACCCACTTTTATCACATGATTCTTTTGCCAAAATGTTCCTGGAATTCCTTTTGTTTATAGAAATAAGTAAAAGTCCCAGGTTTCTGTCATTTCACGTACTGTTACACACTTTATTCTTCTCTTCCTTTAACCTTCTTCTCTAAGAAGACTAGAATGTTTACTACTCATCTTCCAAATGTAAACATTTAAAACAGTGTCAAAAACAGCCACCAAAAAAAAAAAAAAAAAGAAAGAAAAGAAAAAAGAAACGAAGCCCCTTTAAACTCCTTTATACTTGCATGTGTTCAAATTGCCATGGGTTTTCACCTGGCTCCAGGCACTGTCCATGGCTTGGACCAGGGTTTCTCCTGACCCATGAGTAAACTCTCTATAGGATGGATATAAGGGAATTCCATAAGCAATAAGGCAACCTGGCCAATTTTCCATGTCATCAAAAGACCAGTGTTTGGATCCTGAAAGAGTGAGGTGGGTGACTGAGGATACCTACTTCCTGCCGGGAAATCTGGACACGTCTCCTTCTTGGCTACGGTAAGATACTGTGTCTCACACCACTGATCACAGCCCTCAATAAGACTTCCATTCTTTGACCTCCTAAATCAGTTATTATTAGATCCACTTATTTGATGTTACTCATATGTCAGCTTCTGACAACTTTGCAGTTGCAATTTTTGTTAAACTTTCATTGTTATTTAGATTTCCAATGGGTTTAATTTCAATCTCCCACCTATATTACAAACAATTTGAAGTTCCCAAGCTGTGTTGATTATACGGCATTTTGAAGCTTCTGTTTTGACTTCAAGTACATTTTGATGTGGCTTAAAAGTAAACCTTACATTACAAGGGTGAGATTTGTGATAGAAGGTGGCCTTGGATAGGGATGAAGGATGATCAATTTAAGGGATCGTGTGAGGTTCAAGAATAGTATGAAGGACAGCGGCAGGGTTAGGAACAGGATGTGATTCAGATATGAGACAAGGGTCATAACTACAGGTCATGTGTAAGTTTATTTAGGTAATCAAAAATGTTTTGCTTTCGTTATCTGGCTGTTTTGAATGCAATGCATGAAAACGATACCAATAACAATGTCCAGCTTTGGAACATGCCCTAAGATTTTTGGACACCCTCAAATTGTAACTAGCTCCTCTAAAATCATGTATGACATGGAGTATTAACTGAATGACTATAGGGCCGTGGAGTAGAAGCAATTCTTCCGTCATATCCATAGTTAAGGATTCATTATCTTGAATTACGTTTGCATTCTGGTTGAATGGTGTAATTGCTCAGCTGTAGTTAACGCATCTGAGAATCATTCATGCTCTATTCTTTTTTTTTTTTTGAGACAGAGTCTCACTGTGTTGCCCGGACTAGAGTGCCGTGGCATCATCCTAGCTCACAGCAACCTCAAACTCCTGGGCTCAAGCGATCCTCCTGCCTCAGCCTCCCGAGTAGCTGGGACTACAGGCATGCGCCACCATGCCCAGCTAATTTTTTCTATACATTTTTAGTTGTCCAATTAATTTCTTTCTATTTTTAGTAGAGACGGGGTCTCGCTCTTGCTCAGGCTGGTTTCGAACTCCTGAGCTCAAACAATCCGCCTGCCTGGGCCTCCCAGAGAGCTAGGATTACAGGCGTGAGCCACCGCGCCCGGCCCATGCTCTATTCTTAAACTACTCTAACGCTGGGTGCAAAGGTGACAGTAACGTGAGAATAATTAAGGAAACCCTAATGAAATAATCTCCCTAGGCCATTAAGACATCTGAGAATGGGGCAACCATATGTACATAACGAGAACATTGTGTCTCTCTGTTGTACATACAGGTTGGTGACTGCATGCCTGGTTTTCTCTTGGTCTCTTAACTCATTGTTTCTGGGCATTTCTGTGTGGGTCTGTTGCAATCTTTATCCCCGCCTCAGGTAAATCCAAGTAAAATTGTCTTGCTGGAGGATATGAACACAGGTTTGTTTCATTTGTGGCTGTGATTTAGATTCTGGGAAATCTGTTTTAAGGAGATTTAAAATTTCTCAGAGTATAGCTGCTGTTGCTTTGTAGAAACTTATGGAATTAAAGATCAGTTGATATTCAGCATGTAAGGGTCCCTTAGTGGAATTTTAAACTCAGTTACTTTACTAGTCCCTTGTATATTTGTGGTGCCTTTGTGCAAATTTGAAAACATGCCTTCTCTCTGTGGTTGCATGGCTAGGAGAATGGTTAATCCCTTCCTGAGAATAAGAAAGGCGCACCTTCCTTTCGATGGTTGCCCCCTAATACCAGGCACGTAGCTTGGTGAGTCAGCACTCACTGTCCTGGCTGTACCCTGTGTGACACACAACCTGCACAGCTATATATGGCAGCCCTATCTGCTTAGTATAAAATTACAGTCACTAGTCATAGAACCTTGGTAATTTGTTGCTATATACAACACGTGTAACTTGATTTATATAAATTTTTATATATTGTTAGCTACATAAATGTGTGTTTATTTTGTTTATGCACCACCCCTAAGCTTCTAGAAATACTTATAACAGGGTTATAATTACTAAGCTCCTGCAGGTGGCATATAAAACTATGAAACAAGGCAGCCATCGGTGTTTCTATGGAGAAATATCACAACCAAACTAAAGGGAAGTAAACAAATATGCAACTTATTTTTCAATGGATTTATAGTTATAGTCAAATGAGAATAAAAATGGAAGACATAGTGTAAACACAGCATGTTTTCCTAGTATGTAATGTACATTTCCTGCTTTCAGAGAAGGCACTTCCTCTAACAAACAGCTGCTCAGCGTGGTGTGCTCCAGCACGTAAGTCAACCGATGGTTTCTACATGTTCTGTCAACCACTTACCATTTAATCACTGAGTTCCAAAGTAACTTTTGAGCGACTAGTTAGTGTTGAGCAATAAGTGTATTCAAAAGAAATAGAAATAGGTCCTTTTTCTTGAAGAATTTATATCTGGTTAGACATAAGATAACATAAGTCCTGTTGTAATTGAGAGTTAAATTGTATCATATTCTTGATGTCATTGCTAGAAACTGAGGAGATCAAACTCTTATGTGCTACATTTGTGGATGTCTAAAAGAACACTTGAATGATGATTTAACTTATATCAACGTATTGTTGATAGTTGCTGACTATAGACAGCTACATTGTCCCAGCTTTCCCTCTCTGGAATAGGGGAACAACAAAAGACCGGGCCACCCAGCCCATGCTTCCTCAAGTCTGGTAACAGTGGTGTTTCTCTCCAATACCAGTTCAGGAAAAGAGGGGCTAATAGAGACAAAAGGAAGAAGAGAAGTTATTTCTCCAGGAGTGTGTGTGGGGTAGTGTATAGTAGAAATATTGAACTGTTAGAACTAAAAGGTACCTTAGAGATGGTCACATCTTACACCATCATTTTAGAGATAAGGACACAGATACCTTGGGGGTGATGAAATGATTTGCCCAAGGTCACACATTTTAACCTTCAACTTAGAGAAGCTATTGTTAATATTGATAAAACCCAACTTAGTACTATTCCAAAGGGCCAGAACTCTACACCACACTTTCTTTTTCTTTTTCTTTTTCAATATCATCATAATCTGCCACTCTTTACTGTGGTGCCTCAGGAAGAAGCGAGGGAGTCTTAAAAACCACCCAGCTCTCCAGATTCAATTGGCAGGTTAATCGAAAACAATTTTTTTATAGCACAATAAAGGACCTAGGAACAGTGGAACATTAATATTTGTTTCCCAAAGAGTGGACCCTGAGAGAATAAAGCTGCATGCAATTGAATTACGGTACCCATAGTGTAGAAGATGCATTTTGCATTGCTTCATTTTATGCCACCATTAATCAGACAGCCAAGAGCAAAGCCTGCCTCAGCAACCACTGTCAGGGCACCCCAAGAGAGATGTCACCCCCACATCCTGGGGGAAGCAGGCAGCTTTCCTAAGTAGCTTATGTGATTACAATATAGTTTTCATGATACATTCTTAATAAAACAAAAGGTGGCCTTCTGACAAAAATATCATCTGGTTTTTATAATGTAAAATACAGCAATTTTATCAGCATTAACACTGATTGGCTGCCATTAGCCCCTTGCCTTCTAATAAAATTTATGATACCTTTCAGGAGCCCAATTTGATAGAAAGTGAAGTGATTGCACCCTGCTTAGCTATCTCTCTCTGGCATCTATTCCAACAATAATGCGGTAATTTTATGCATGAAATAGCACAATTGGCATAAATAGTTATAATACTGAGTGCTGTCTAAGGAAACTGGCTGGTGGAAAATTAGAAAGCGCTTCACACTTTTGAAACAGGTAATTAGGATTTTTCTTCGTGCTCATACAAGGCAGACTGGAGTTTCATTTTATATTTCATGTTTCATTAAAATATAGGTGTTAAAAATAAATGTTGAATTTAAAACTGCATATATTATGAAATTAAAGGTATAGCACATGGTAGGGGTGCAAAGTGTGCAGTGGGACCTTGGGAGTGTTATATTTAGTTGCAGTGGGAATATTTTTTTAAAGAGTTTGGACAGGTAATAGAGCCTTGTTTCAAGCATGTTACTTTGAAAAGGATTGATTTAGAAATAAGTTGCATTTAATCACCAGGTCTTTAGCCCAAGAAGCAATATGCTGCCTTGATTTAAACTCTAACTGAGGATGATCTTCTTTTAATTGGCAGGCGAAGGTAGGCTTTGGGTCATGCGGGATTCACCGGGCAGTTTTGAACTTGCATTGGGCTCAACAGCTCCCTGTCTATTCCACATTTCCATCCTGACCTTGGCTGCTCATTCAGACCTTAGTCAACCCCCAAAGGAACCTTTGTGATTCTCTTGAACTGTGCTGTGGTTTTGGGAGGCGGGCAAAAGGCTGTAATGACACCATTGTATTAACCTCCACTTATGACCTAGCCAAGGGCAGGCTTTTAAGTTTTCCCAGCTGTGTCATTAAATTTGTTGCTCTGGCCCCACTGACATGACACCATCACAATCCCAGCCACAGACTAATGACCACAGTTGTGAAGGCAGCATGTTGTAGAAAAGAGTACATAGGACTAAGAGTCCAGAAAACTGGGCCTTTTGTCTTCTTGTTTTCCCTTATTTACCCATGTGACATTGGGCATGGCAATGAACTTTTGTGGGCCTGAATTTTTTCACCTGTAACATAGGGACCGTGTCCTCATTCTCTGTCTTAGAAGTTTGTTATGAAAATAGAGATTGGAAAACAAGTAGATAAGATAAAACACAGCACTCCACTGACATACAGTGTATTGCAACATTCTGATAAAACTATACTTTGTCCAGAAGGCTTTTTTGGCTGCTCAGGAACAAATGAGTTCTGTGAAAGAGAGGCCAGTTTGGAGATCAAATTAACCTAAACTCTATGTACTTACTAGTGGGACAGCTATCCAAGAATGTTGTCACTGCTGTAGCTTTTAATGCTTCAAAACTCAGCTCCCTCCCTACCTTCCTCTGGGACCTCAACTCATCTATG
>NW_012155951.1:3792325-3794797 GCF_000956105.1 Propithecus coquereli | reverse complement strand
GAGATAATGTTATGGAAAAACATGTCACCCCTCTTCCTCCACATTCTCTCACTCACTTCTTTCTGAAGAAGGAAGGGGAATCATTAGATGATTGATAAAACTGGCAGAAGAGCCTGTGCCTCAGCCCTTTCCCTTTCCCATTTTAGGATCTGTCTGGCTGCAGGATGAACATAGTCTTGTCAGATTGTGTTTCCCTGTGTTGAGAAACTTTGAGTAGAATTATTTTGTTTGATTCACTACAATATCCATAGCATCTGGAACCTGATACGTAGCAGGTGCTCAATATTTTTTGGATAAGTAAATGATTAAACACAATAGCAGGAAGGTCAGTGATTCTAGGTAAGCATATCAAAGCTGAGACACAAATTCTCCCTGGAGTGGGTTGTCTGGAGCTCCAGATTAGAAGGGAAAGTACTAGAAAGTCTGAATCTGGCCACCCTTCTGAGTGACATTCTCTGATACAATTTTATGAGATAAAAAGTGGAGACTGGATCATCTACGTGACTCCTGTCTTTTTATTTCAATCTGGTTCATAACTTGCAGAAGATGGGACATGATATAATTTTGTTCTCAAATACCAACATTTGTTTCCTGCTTGAAACTAATAATTTCAATTCGTCTATAGCATCAAGTTCAAATTTATATGATGACCATCAGTGACTTTCATCACCTTCACATAATTATCATACAGGAAGAAAAGCTGGGTAACTGAAAGACTCAAACCGTTAAGGATAACCTGGATGAACAGAGGAAGATTGACAAGAAATATGTAAGAGAGTAAAGTTGACAGATGTTTCAACAACGCACATGATAAAACCTTATTGATCAAAAATATCTATATTATATAGCAAAATATTGACATGATATGTCAATTATATATACTATTATTGCATATTTTACATGGACTCTTCATCCTCTACCAATTTTAAACATCATTATGTTTGACATATTTTTGCAGTCTCAAGACAGTTCAGTTTAAGCTCAGATATCTGATGACCTGTCCAAATGGTTGTATAACTAACATGAATTTAAGCTCTAATGAAGAAGAAACACGCTTTTATGATTCCATTAAATTAGTGCAGAATATGCTTTTTAAAGGAATAGACTCATGCCACAGGGGATTGTTTTCAGATATCTCAGATCCAGGAAGTTACTGCAAACTCTCTAAGTTAAGGAGCATAGCAAGAGTTTACTAAAAAGAGTCTATTTTATTCCATCTATAAGTAGCCATCACACTGATTCACTTCGAAAATTAGCAATGTGCCTTATACTTTGAAGAAGGAGAAAATGATCAACAGAGGAGGGAATTTTCACAGCAAGAATCAGAAATTCTTGCTACATCAATTTTAGAGAGCAAGCAACATACATATTTTGCTTTAAGAGTCAATTTTTTGCCAAAGAGAAAAGTTCCTGTATCCAAGACCGAAGACAGAGAGAAAAAAACCCTGATTTTAGCCTGAAAATTTATTTATTCATGACTTCATGTACTTAATGCATGCCTATTGGGAAGAACAGTGGGAACATGATTAAAATGTAAGACGAACTTACTCAGGTTTGAAAATTTGCTTTGTTAACGATTTATTTCACAATTTATTGACCCCTCCTTTCCAGGATTTAGTTCCCCTGTTTTGTAAGTTAAGGATAATAAGGACTTTATCTTGTTATGGTGAACATTAAATAAGGTATTATATAGAGAATCAGGTACAGTGCAAACAGAAAATCATTCTTTTCTGTCTCCTTTTCTCACTCAGCTCTTCTCCATCTCCCTGTTCTAAATGTTAGGGAATCAGATATTTTATTGCCCTTAAGGGTTGACAGTTTAATGGAAGAGCCAGGTAATTCAAAAGAAAATACACTCATCAATGTAATAGGTGCTATGTATAGGATTCTGTATGAAAATCTAACTGCCTGGAGCTTCCAGAGAAGACTTTATGCAGGAGATATTGCAAAGGTAATGACATACACTAAGGCAGAGGAGAGAGAAAGCCTGCTAAGGCCCAGAAACTACGGTGGGTGAATATAATCAGAATATAAGGTGTTTGTAGATGAGTAGTAGCAGCTGGAGCAGGGAAGACAGACAGGAGCCAAGACATGCGATGACCCAGAGTGTCATGCTAGAAGCTGGATATTTTTCTCTGTGGGCAGTGGAGATTCACAAAAGCCTGTAAGCAGAGATTAGTTATGTCAGATGCGTTTCACGAAGAGTACTTTTGTGATCATGTGGAAGGTAGAATGAAAACTGATAAGGAATCAATTGAATTAGTTCAGGAAATTTCCTCAACAAGAGAAATGGAGATAAGGAAAAAGAAGTTGAAAGATATTTAAAAGGTATAAGAGATAGCTTTATGGAATTGGAAATGTTACAAGAGGGCACCCAAAAATACACCTTTTGCTAAAGCAAAAAATAAGATGTTTTGAGGATTGGAAGTGATTGGAGAAGCCTATAGACATTACACGTTAGTGCACTATCTC
>NW_012155951.1:3791390-3792275 GCF_000956105.1 Propithecus coquereli | reverse complement strand
TCCACACAAAAACTTGCAAACAAATATTTATAATAACTATTGTCATAATTTCCAAAACTTGGAAGCAGCCAAGATGCACTTCCATAGGTAAATGTATAAACAAACTGTGGTACATACATACTGTGAAATATTGTTTAATGATAAAAAGGAATGAGCTATAAAACCACAAAAAGACATGGAAGAATCTTAAATGCATATTTTTAAATGAAAGGAGCCAGTCTGAAAAGGCTACGTGCTGTGTAATTCCAACTCTATGACATTGAGGAAAAGGCAAAACTGCATAGACAGTAAAATGATCAGTGGTTGCCAGAGGTTTGGGGAGGGGGAGGGAGGCTTAAACAGGTTGATCAAAGGGGATATTTAGGACAATAAAACTATCCTAGGGTGTGCTGGCTCTCACTGGTAATCCCAGCTACTCTCAGCTACTTGGGAGGCTGATGTGGGAGAATTGCTTGAACGCAGGGGTTCGAGACTAGGAAAAAAAGAAAAAAAAAGATTTTAAAAACTATTCTACATGGTACTACAATGGTGGATACATGCCATTATAAATTTGTCAAAAGCCATAGAATGTGCAATACAAAGAGTGAACCTTTATGTAAACTATGGTCTAGAGTTAATAATAATAATAGTGTATCATTATTGGTTTATCAGTTGTAACATATGTACCACACTGATGCATGATGTTAATAATAGGAGAATACAAAAAGCAGGAGAAGTGGAGACTATAAGGAAATTCAGTACTTTCCACTCAATTTTTCTGTAAATCTAAAGCTGATCAAAAAAATAAAGTCTATTACTATCATTATTTTTAGAGATGGAATCTTGCTATACTGCCCAAGCTGGAGTGCAGTGGCTATTCACAGGAGTGACCACTGAACACTGCAG
>NW_012155951.1:3744959-3787078 GCF_000956105.1 Propithecus coquereli | reverse complement strand
AATAATTATATAACAAAGCAATGTTAAGCTACAACTTGCAAAACAGAAGTGTTCAGAGATAAGAAGAAACCATTTATTCACTCATTTATTGGAAAAACCAATATCTATTACGAGGTGTCAGAGACTGTTCTATGCACTGGAATGCAGTGGTGAATGAGCTAGAAAAATCTCCTGACCTAATGAGGTTTATAGACTAGAGAGAAGAAAATAAACAAATAATTATGTAATATTTTTTGGGACAGTGATGTGAGGTAAAGAGGCAAAGCATGAATGACATTTAGTTTTAGAACTGACTGAATTGTGGGACCATTTATGAAGAGGGGAAGAACTGGATTCAGATAGGAGTGTGAGGTGGTAAAGACTTAGGTATTCAACCATGTTTAACTCAGTGTTTGTTAATCATTCAACTCTAGAGTTGAATGAAAAAACCTGAGTTGGAGACATCACTGTGAAGGTGTCAATGAATGGATGATGCTTAAAGCCATGGTCTGGATGGACATTCCAAGGCAGAGAGTGATTATTGAGAAGAGAAGAGAAGAGAAGAGAAGAGAAGAGAAGAGAAGAGAAGAGAAGAGAGGAGAAGAGAAATCTAATCCCAGTTCGAAAAATGAGGACACATTAGCCAAGGTGTCTGGGAAAGCAACTGGTGAGATAGGAGGTATACAAGGAGGGCAAGATGTCTCAAAAGCCAAGTGAATAAAGTATTTCAAGGGTGAGGGAGTGATTAACTGTGCCAAATGCTGCTATACAGTAGAAAAAGATTGGAACTGAGAATTGAGCAATGGATCCAGCAACATGGAGTTTTTTGATAACATGACAAGAACATGTTATTGGGGTGACTGAATGAAAGCTTAACAAGAATGGCTTTGAAGATCAAAATGGAGTGGAGGAAATGGAAAGAAGGGGTACAAGCCATTATTTCCAGGAGTGTTCCTACGATGAATAGCAGAGACGTGTATAAGGGGAATGTGGGGCCAATAAATTGTTAACATGAGAGGTATTACAGCTAGTATGTAGACTGATGAGAACAAACAGTGCAAAGTGATTGATGGTGCAATAAAGAGAGACAAATCAAGTTGCAGGAACAAAGCCCTTTGTGTATTTTAGAAATGATGGGATCCAGCATGGAAGAGGAATGTTTGGATTTCAATGTGGACAGGAAAAATTCATTCACTGTAACAAAATAAAAGCATTGTAAAATGAAAGTACAGATATATTGGTGGCTTTGGTGAAGGGAGTTCAGAATGTTGTTCTCTTCTGATTTCTCTGTTTTCTCACAGAAGTAAAAAGTGAAGTCATCAACACAGTAAGGAAAGTGAAGATATGTTAGAAGTTTGAGGAGAAAGGAAGACTTATGAAAGTGTTCTTTCCAAATTGAGGAAATTTGGAGAGTGAAGGAACTAGGGATATATAGAAAGACTGCAGGGACATTGTAAGAGCCCACAGGAGATGGATAGTTATAAACTTAAAGTGAAACCGATCAGCATGATCATGTTTTTTCCAATCCACATTCCATAGCTTTAGTGCACATGTGGGATAGTTGAGGAAATAAGTTTTATCAAGGAGAGAGGGCAGGGCAAGGAAGATGAGGTTATTTGCAAGGGAATGAGCAAGTAACTGACCCTGGAGCTGAGGCTGGGGAAGGAGGAAAGAGAAGACAAATAATAATAATAATAATAATAGGGTCTTTGTCGTACAGATGTGGCAAAGGTAAAAAAAAGAAAAGAAAAGAATAAAACAAAAAAATAGCATCTTTCATAATGAAAAAATGAAGGGCTATGTATTGGAGAACAGTGCTGATGGATTGTTGGCTTGGAGATAGTGACATAAATGTGTTGGGGATTTATGAAATAGGCTTACAGGTAAAATTTTTGAGGGAATGAATGATGTTACTGGTAGATCAAAGTCTAGGATGGGATATGAGAGTGGGGGGGGCTTTACTGAGGTGGGGAGCTCATATACTCAGTTTAATTATGTGTAGTTTGAGATCGGTTGTAATTTGGAAAGGTATGTGTGAGCAAACATGGGAATCAGTTGATTAAGCCCAGATCTTTATTTAAAGAAGTAAAAAGGATTTTAATGGAGACAGTTAGATATGACCTTGACACCTGAGTCATAACTGGCATAAAAAGAATGGTCATTTCCAGTCCCAATCTCTTAGGAAAACAAATAAAAACATCTGACATCAGGAAGAAACACAAGATCCATGAAATACATTCTAAATAATTTCTTTGTTTTCTCCTGTGATTTGCTAGTCTAACACCATTTTCAAGTATTGAAAGGCATCTGGTTTGCTACATGTCACTGCAGGCGAATACACACTAGCTTCTAGCAATACTCTCTTATTTCTGAAGTCCTATCACCATTGCAAAAATCATAAATAACAATAGTTAATGTGGTGTTCAGGAAGATACACCAAAGCCCTTCCCAAATTTAAAAGAAAAATGTTTACCAATCAACAGTGACTGAAAATACTTCAGAAATTAGCAAGAAAGATAGCAAGTTGTATATCTAATTCTTTATTTCTTCGAAATATGTTTTAAAATGTTGACATATTTAGTCCTATTATTAAATAGTTCTTACTTGAGAGAGAATTTTTATAGAAAAACAAATTTCTCCCCTCTTTTATGTATTCCCATTTTTGAAACCTGGGTCTTTGTGTCATAAGACTCCAACCATAGACTCTCCCTCCCCGCCTTTAGCTGACAATAGAACTCCACGGTGCCAGACGTGTGCTTATGAATTACAAAGTGTGGACAGGTAAAGATACCCAGATGTGGAATCTCTACTTGCCAGAGGCTACTGATGACTGTTTTACACCAGACCAGTCATGAGCACAGGTTCATAAAAACAAGAACATATACTTGAGATAAAATAATATTCATTAATAAAATAAAAAATTGCTGATAAAATTATGATAATTCAAATGCTATATCCATATAGGGTTGTTTTTATAATATCACTTTTTATTCACTTAAAGAAATTAAATTTTGTTGTTTGAGAAACCATAGTGAGTCTGAAAGAGCTAGTTTGGCTGTCAGGGTAAATAATTAATTAGGCTGTTTTGCCAGGTGCCTTCAGAGCAGACTTACTCTAGAAAGTACAATGAGACAGGCTCTACTGATCTCAAAGGGGACAGTGGCCCAAGTGAGGACAGTTGGTCTACATTCTTCAAACTTGTTGAGTTTGCACAATTAGACTAGGACCACATGTGCTCACTATCAAATTGGTGCTAATTGATCACCACTTAAGTGCATATATGCAAGTAGCATTCACTGACCGGCAGGAGAGGGAGAGAAGGAGGAGATGGGTAAATTCACACCTAATGGGTGCAGTGCGTACTATCTGGGGATGGGCACATTTGTAGCTATGATTCAAATGGTACAAAGGCAATATATGTAACTTCAACAATTGTACCCCCATCATATTTTGAAATAATTTTTACAAAAAGGATATATGATTGGGCTGGAATTGGTCAGGGCTTATATGAAGAAAAACATGAATCTTGAATTAGAGTAAAATTTTATATATTAAATAGGTGGTTTTTGGACTGTCGGGGGGAGGCACACATGCAAGAACTCATGTAATCAAAATTTGAATGCGAGGCTAGACAAAGACTCCGCTCCATTCTCTGGAGCTTCTGGGCAGTTCAGAATAGCACCTACCCTTCTAGTCCCATAATCAATAGAGGTTATATTTCTTCTAGAATAAATCACAGTCTGATTAAGAAGACTGGTTTTACACACACAAGAAGTCTTACATACCATGGGGATGATATTCCATTAAACAAACGTATTATGTTTCTACCCTGAGGTTGGTTTTTAATTTTTTTTTTAATGCAAACAACTTTGGGAGAGGGATCAGTTATGTCTGTAATCTAAGAGTAAACTAGTTTCTAAAATCACATTCCTTCTTGGCAGAAAAATAGCTGCATGAGTGAATTTGGCATATGTTGTACATGGCTTCAGAAGCTCAGGACTCAGGTGGCCCTGCCCGGCTTTACATCCCAGCTCTGCCACATAATGAGCTCTGTCTCCAGGTAAATTCATAAATGACTTCAAGCCTGGTTTCCTTGATTCTTTAAAGTCAAGATAAAAATTGTAGCCAATTCAGGTGTAGTTGTTAGGATCAAAGAGGTAGCCTATGAAAAGTGTAGTTCCTGGTATATAACAAACAATCTATAAATGTTTGCTATTATTATTATTTTATTAGGAGAAGTGAGAGAGACCTAGAGAAAGAAAAGCGAAGGGTAAAAGGACTTAGGCGTCAGAAATGTCCTAAGGATTCTGGGACAAAAGAAAAATAGGAAAAAATGCCTTGACTAACTTTGTCATTTTTCACTGGACTGACTCTGCAGTAACTCAGAGAAGTGTTTTGCTAATAGGCCATATGATTTCCTACCGGTATAATCTTTGGCCAATTAGTGGCCATAATATCCTGCACCTGTGGTATTCTAGAATGCCTCCTGTCCCTTTTGTTCCTCTTTTCCCCCTCATGGCTCTCTAAGGATTCTTGGAAAGTGCTCATTCCACCAGGCCCAAAGCCATCACCTCATGCAGCCAGGGCTTGCACGGTGCCCTGGGCCTGAGGACAGAGTGGGAGCAGGTTGCTGGCCATTTGAGTGGTACTTGTTGAGTTATTTTCCCACATACAATTATCAGTCAGAGGCTGGCAGATGACCTCAGCATGGCCAGGAAAATTTACACCAATTTATTAGTAAAAGAAATGAAGCCAGAAAAAGCTGATGGTATGGACATTGTTCAGTTTCATCAGGAATTTCAATGCATTGTCATTGAGGCAATGCAACCAGACCAGCTACCCCCTCTGTCTCCTGAAATGAGTTTCTAGTGAACTTGAGACTATAAAGCATCCCTGGGATACTGCCTGATTTTTCTGGTCCAGGCAGCAGAATATTGTGTTTTACCCATTATGAGTGTGAGGAAAATATTAGAGTTTATTTTTCCTCTTCACAGGATGAGATGAGACAACTCAAACCACTTGAAAATATTTATTTAAAAAGCAATAATATTTCATTTTAAGTTTGCTGTTTTGATATATTTCCATTCATTTAAAATGAAAATCTTGTTTCAAAGTGTCTTAATAATGCTACGTAACATCTCATTTTGGGGGCAGAAAACAATATTAAATTGTTAACAATTCTTTTAGGATCATTATTTTGGACATGAATAACTCATTGTGAAGGAGTTATTTAATCTCTTATTAACTGTGTTTGTTTTTAAAAAGCTGCCAAAATTGTATTAATCTGGCCAATTTTCAAGTTCAATTTTGTTCTAGGAGGTCCCCTGTCTTTGATAGGTTTGCATACAGGTTGGGGAGAGAAGAATAACAAACAGAAAGCAATTAGACAACCGAAAAGGAAATTTATAATCTCATGCAAATTTGTGTACTACACTGAGGATAATAAGCCTAGGAGGATACAGGTGGGAGGGATTAATGTCAATTGAGTAGCCAGCTATGGTTTCACAGAGGGTGTGAAATTAAACTGGGCTTTGCCAGATGGATCAACTATAGATTGACATGGAGAACATAGGAGGGCGATAAATTTAGAGATAACAGCATAACCAAAGCTGCAGGATTGGGAAGGAACAGAGTAACATTAATAAGGGCATTCACAAAGCCATTAAGCAACACAGCTAATACAAAATTCAGACCAGAGAACATTCCATCAGTTATAATTCTAAATACTCTTCATGTGCTTTAAAAAACACTTAAAAAGTATAAGGAGATGGGTTGGCCAAAATAGCAGCAAGCCTGGAGTCAAACAGTCCTCGGCTTAATTTTCAGTTCTGTCACTTAACTGGCTCAGTGAACTTGGCCAAGTATTTAAACCTCTTTGAATTGGTTTACCAATTTCTAAAATGCCAATAATGGTGCCCTGATCTCCCAGGAATGTTGTGGAGAATGAAAACATAAGTGTAAGTGAGACATCATGCTTTCTATACAGAAGAGAACCTGTGAATGGTTGCTAGTATTGTGGTTACCATTTCTGCTACTATTTATAGTAGTACCAGCAGTGTTCTGACCTTAAGATGAAATTTGATTGGGTCCCATTTATTTATTTTTGTTATTGTTGTGATTGCTTTTGGGGTATTTACTTCACAAATTCTTTACCTAGGCTGATATCTGTAAGAGTTTTTCCAATACTTTCTTCTAAAATTCTTATGGTTCCATGCCTTACATTTAAGTCTGCTATCCATTGTGAGTTGTTTTTGGTGAGAGGTGAGAGTTGCAGATCCTGTTTCAGTCTTCTACATGTTGCTATCCCATTTTCTCAGTGCCATTTATTGACTAGGGTTTCTTTTTCCCAGGGTATGTTTTTGTCTGATTTTTCAAAGATCAGATGACAATATGAGGGTGGTTTTATATCTGAGTTTTCAGTTCTGTTCCATTGGTCTATGTCTCTGTCCTTGTGCCAGTACCAGGCTGTTTTGTTTACTATAGCCTTGTAGTATAGCTTGAAGTCTGGTAGATTGATGCCTCTCAATTTGCTCTTTTTGCTTAAGGTTGCTTTGGCTATACAGGTTCTTCTCTGATTCCATATGGAGCATAGAATTATGTTTTCTGGATCTGAGAAAAATGATGTTGGTATTTTAATAGGGATTGCATTGAATCCATAGATCACTTTGGGTGGTATAGACATTTTAACAATGTTGATTCTGCTAATTCATGAGCATGGTATGGTTTTCTATCTGTTTACATCCTCTGCAATTTCTTTTCTCAATGTTTCATAGTTCTCCCTATATAGTGAAGGAAAATATCATTAGAGCGAACAGATAACCTGAAGAATGGGAGAAAATATTTGCATGCTACACATCTGATAAAGGGCTGATAACTAGAATCTGTGAAAAACTCAAGAAAATTAACAAGAAAAAAATAAAACACCCCATGAAAAAGTGGACAAAGGACATGAATAGAAACTTTTCAAAAGAAGACAGACTAATGCCCAACACACATATGAAAAATTGCTCAACATCTCTAATCATCAGGGAAATGCAAATCAAAACCACAATGAGACATCATTTAACTTCAGTGAGAGTGGCTTTTATTAAAAAGTCCCCAAACAACAAATATTGGTATGGATTCAGAAAGATAGGAACACTCATACACTGCTGGTGGGACTGCAAATTAGTACAATCTCTATGGAAAGTAATATGGAGATACCTCAAAGAACTAAAAGTAAAACTACCATTTGATCCAGCAATCTCACTACTGGGTATTTACCCAAAGGAAAAAAAGACATTCTATAATAAAGACATTCATACTTGAATGTTTATAGCAGCACAATTCACAATTGCAAAGCTGTGGAAATAACCCAAGTACCCCTCAATCCATGAGTGAATTAATAAAATGTGGTATATTTATACCATGCAGTACTACTTAGCCATAAAAACAATGGTGAGCTAATTCCTCTTGTGTTACCTGGGATGGAGCTGGAGCCCATTCTTTGAAGTGAAGTATCACAAAAATGGAAAAACAAGCACCACATGTACTCACCATTAAATTGATACTAATTGATCAACACTTATGTGCACACATGGAACTAACATTCATCAGGTGTTGGGCAGGTGGGAGGGTGAAGGAGGGGATGGGTAAATTCACACCTAATGGGTGTGTTGTGCACTATCTTAGGAATGGGCGTGCTTGTAGCTCTGTTTCAGGCAGTGCAAAGGCAATATATGTAACCAAAGTGTTTGTATCCCCGTAATATTCTGAAATTAAAAAAAAATAAGATGAAATTGATAAGTGTAAGGGATATGATTACATGCATAGTCTCAAATACAAGGTGGGAAGCTTATATCTAAAGTGACCCTATACACCTGTTTACCGGTGGCCTTTTCCATTTACACTTAATGATCTTGACATAAATATTAAAAGGGCTATTTTTCATTCTCAAATGTATCCTGGGTTGGACAATAACGTATATGGTGCTGTCTCTTATAACTGCAGGAACATAAGGAGCAGGGCAGCTTTTTGAGCAGGAAAATCATGGGACAGAGGCAGTGTTTTGGGAAGATTTCCATGGCCCTGACATCCAAGAGGCTTAGAGAGGGTGAGAGGCAAGGAAACTGCTCTTACTGGATAGCAAGGTAGATCCAGACTGTATTGATAGTGACAGGAGAGGATAGTTCGTGATAAATCCTAGCAACAAAAGCAGGACCTAGGAGGAAAGGAGCTCTTTCTTATTCCTGAACCTGACCCCTGACCACTCACATTCCTTACTAAGCTCTCAAACCTGTCTTAACATAATTCCTGTAGAAGCACAACCCTTCACTGATGTAAACCCCCATGATTGGGGGCCACTTCTGGTCCATCCTGAGAAGAGGATTTGAAGCTCCCAATCACTCTGCCTTGATCTAAGGCTACAGCCAAAAGGCAAACACAATTTCAGAACAATGTAAGAAATAGCTCTTCTGCAATGATTCTCTGGCTTTCATGGGTGTATTATAATTGTCCCCTGTCCAAACTGCTCTGACAATTGGTGATGAATGACCTCAAGCCATGTTCCAAACATAGGCATATCCTCTTTGATATTTGAGAACATGCAAGTCTCAAAGGGAGTAAACTTCTCTAGTGAAGCTAGGTCAGTTTAATTGCAACCAAAAATCTTCTTATTATATAAAAGAAAAAAAGGAAGGAGGGGTAGAACAGAGGATTTTGACAGCTGGAAGGTGCTTTCTTAGCTAAGCACAGTGATGGATGACAATAGAGAGGCAGAGGTTGGACTGAGCAGGGCAGAATTCTCTGCATAATTCAGGTGGGGGCAGTGGGAACAGACTCCAGGAGGATGGAGACCAGAGACCTGAGCCTGGGCACTTGTAGGGGAGGACAGACAGGTGAACTGTGATACTTGGAGAAGAACTTTAGGGAAGATACAACTATGTCAGGGTATCTCTGTGGTTGTGTGTGATAGGATTGCACTGTAAACCTTCCTCTGCATCCCAAATGCAACCACTAGAACAGAACATTCTGCACTGCTGTCCGATGCCTTCAGGTATTTTATCTGGCACTGTGAGAAGTGACCAGGTCATGTGGCTATGGGAGACCCATAGGACATGGGGTCGATATGCTAAGATCAGGTGTAGCAGACTCGGAGCTACGCTTGTATGCACCAGACTGAGATACTGAGATGAAATCTGTACCAGGAGAAAATCTGGTGCAAAAATTCTGGCGTTTGGATGTTATGTTTCAAATATTTTATGCGCAGACTTTCGACCAGTCAAGTCTGAAGGAGGGCCATCGGGTCCGAATACGGCAGTTTTACTGTGGGAGTGTTTTCTCGAAAGCCCCAAGTGAATTAAGTCTATAAACTTTTAATTGCTGAAGAGGAGCTCTTAATTTAAAGAATACCCAAAGTGAACCCTTTGGTAAAGCATGGAATCTTTTGTAATGCAAATAAACCCTCCCCTGTGCCATTATCTTATCTTGTAAGTTTCTGAATTGGGAAACTGCTGGGCCCACCTGTGCTCCATTCACTGCGCACTGAGAAAAGCCCAGCATAATAGACGGTGAGCCCCAGGAATATTTCAAGCCTAGCAGCATGGTTCACTGTTGTCTATGACATGTTGTTAAATTATTGATAACCAGCCGGGCTTTGGGACACAGGCTTTGTTGTTCGGAGCTAACAAAACCACCTGAGAGAAAGCCATAATGAGAGAGCAGGGACTTAGCTGTGGCGGGGTGAGGCTTCCGGGCAGCGAATCCTTCCGGAAACAGGAGAGGGCCGCAAATTATTTGGACTGACCGCTCTTACAAAAAGGAAGAGAAAATAGGTGCATTAATGAAATTCTTACAACAGATGGCAAACTGTCCTTAGATCCTCTGGTGGGGGAAAAAGGAAAAAAGAAAAAACTTTCAAAGAATATTTTACATGAGTAAATCACACTGAATCCACTTACTCTAAGGACTCACAGAGAGCTATGTAAGAGACATTCAGTTAAATTATTTAACAGAAGATGACAGAAAAGAATTAGAGAAAGAAATTTTCTCATCTCAAGTTAAAACAACAATCCACTCTCTATCCACGGGTAAATCTCTGGGTCCAGATGGTTGCCCAACAGAATTTTAGCAAACATTTGGAGAGATAATAAGGCCTGTAACAGTAGATAATTACTCACTTATATATGGCTCAGTGCCCCCTCATCTACATTCGTTTCTATAGCAGGTTCTTTTGCCAAAAGAAAGGAAGCAGACCCCAGCTCTGTTTTCTCATTTGCAACATTCTCTTGTTTCACTTTGCGCAGATGCCAGGAACCATCATTTTTATTTCAGTGTCCTTATGAAGACCTTCGAGCACAATGGCAAGGTGAGGAAACATTAAATATTACTGAAATGGGGTATGGAAGCAGCCACTAGGAAGTCCTCCAGGAAAATAGTTAAAGGTCCAGTTTAGTTGTCAAGAAACATCATCCAGTTGATAGGTTTAGGGGAGGAGTCTCCCATCTATACTTCTTCCTTACTTCCACTACTCATGTTCCCAAGAGAAGGTATAAAAAGGTGGCATTTGGGGAACATGTAGGATGGAACATCACCTAGAGCTTTAAAAGCAAAGGTCATGGACATTTTCAGCAGCAACCAGTTCACAGTCATTTTACCAAGGGCTTAATGAAAGCCATTGAGTTTAGCAACAGTCTGTGCTCCAAGGCATGGCAGCAAGAGTGAGGTGCCAAACTTCAGGCTTCACTGACCAGACTGGCTGTAAATTTCTCTTCAAATTATAGATGCTTCAGGGAGACCGTAATCCTTCGCTCTTGTAGATTTTTTTTTTTCCCTTCTGCAGGGCATTTTACAAAGATAAGCTAATTAATCCTCTCACCAACCCAGTGATTTCAGAAAAAAAGTGATTTTTCCCATTTTATAGATGGAGAAACTGAGTGCCAAGAGTCTTACCTTTTAACTATCAACATTTTGAAGATGAAATAAATTTGGAGCAGCCAGTAATTACTAAGTCATTTCAACCTCAGGCAAATCTGTCTACCAGTTTTCTGTTAACTAGATTGTGACATCCATGAATAGAAAGCACACTAATGTTTATTGATTAATGCAGTAATAATAGCTATCATTTATTGAGTGCTTAATATGTCCTGCACTATACATACGTTGGAGTGCTCATTTTTCAACATCCTTTAGAAGAGAGGCTCTCATCCTTGGCTGTATGTTAGAATACACCTGTGGAGACTTTGAAAATCCTGATGAATTAAATCAGAATCTCTAAGGGCAAAGGACCAAGCAGCAGAATTTTTTAAAAGCCCCTGAAGGGATTTCAATATTCAATAAATTTTAAGAATATTTTAGATAAGAAGGCTAAAAGAGACATACAAAATGGAAAGATACCCAGAGTTAATAATAAGTCACTGTTTTATTTTGTTTTTCAGTGAAAAAGACTTGAGTTATAGGATGAGTAGAAAGGGCCAATAGAGAAGAAACATAAAAGAAATAGAAGAGAAAGGGTCATTAATAGAACAAGCTCCCAGAGGAAATAAGAGAATAAGGATTCACCACTTCATCCTTTATGTCTCTTTTGTACACTTAGATTTCTATTGTAGCATCTATTATCCTAAAATTTTTGTTACATGTCTGTCTTCTTTCCAGACTATAAATTGTTTGAGGCATGGGGCATTGGTCTAGCCATTTCTTATGTTCAGAACCTTGAACAATGTCTGGGATATAACAGGCTCTCAGATGTTGGATGAATTAAAGAATAAACTTGAGAAATTTAAAAATCTTTCCATCCTGAAAAAGACTCTCCAACTCTCTCTCACACAGTGCTTGAAACTCATACTATTAATCACTCTTTTAGACTAAAGCACTGATAAGCTGAGTTAAGAATTGGTTACAAGGACATTACAACTCACAGTGCTACCTTCAGCCATTTGTGCCTCTGCATAAATTGTTTTGACCAATTAGCCAATCAGTCTCCAACAAGACTCAAAGGGAATGAGAATCTAAACAGATTGTCGCCATTTGGTTGCTTTGAGCACAAAAGAGGATAGATCCTAGAGCACTGGGGTCTGCTTTCAGGCTTCTGAGAGGCAACGGGGGGAAGGGAGGAGGGTTGGTGGCAGATAACTGCACCCAAACTCCCGATGGGTCAAAGGCTGACTCTGGAGCCAAACTTAAAACTTTACCTAATGTGTTCATGCTATCATTTAGCATCATTTGTGCTCCCTGGTTTTCTATGTCTAGGCTGCTCAGGAAATTGATGAATAATAGAAGATGCTACTTTCCATTGAGGTGGACTGATTCATCCTAGAGAGAACATTATTTGGTGATTTTTTGAATATTCTGTGAATATAGAAAAGCATCCCATCCATGCTCCAGTTCACTGGGCCCTCAAGGACCCTATTTTCATGGCATTGCCCAGTGCTCAGTCCTCATTGGCCAATACCCAAGGGATAAGTCCATCTTGCTTCCATTCCACAATTGTAAACTGCACTGTTTTGCCCAAATGCTCTGCACTGCTTGCCTTCACTGCAATCCTAAACCATTCTTTTCCTCTTTGGCATGTTTATTTGATGATCCATATATTTCTTCACAGTCTCAAATTCTTTGTTAAATATTCTTTCCTGTTCCTTGTCTTAATCTTGGAATGAGTTTACTTTTAAAATCACTAGTTCAAAATTACTGTTCTCTGGCCCCAATTTCCCATTTTCTGGAATGTTTGTTCAAGTAGCCCTACCACGCATGTTCAGACCTACTATTTTGATCCCTGTTTGTCTTGTACCCATGGGCTTTTACCCTGCTTTCACCCTCCTTCCTACCCAGCTTGGCTTGCTTGACCTATCGTTACAATTAAACCCTACACAAATGCGAAATCCTTTGCCCCTCTGTCCTTTATTGCTCTTATCCAAACCCAAACCTTGGATGAAACTATTGCCACAAAATATCATGTTTTCCTGGAAAACATTTCACATAACAGTGTGATTCCACTGTGAATTTATGATTGCCAAACTCAGCAGAATCCCAATAATAGTACTATCCAAAAATTCTAGTCTGTTTGTCTGGTCAATTTCTCTCCAACTTCTACAATGGCTATTTTAAACCTCTCCCATATTCATTAATCTTCTGGCTTTCCCCATCTGACCTTGCCAATTCTCAGCAGATGATCTTATTCTTCACTTCACAGGGAAAATTGAAGCCATCATATGAGAGCTCCTATGTCTTTCTGTCTTTCTATCTATACCCATTCTTCTTTCTTTATGACTTTTTTTTTAAAAAAGGGAATTATCCATCTTATTATAATGAGAATTCCTTCCTATCTATATAGGCACAATATATTCTTTTTTTTTTTTTTTGAGACAGAGTCTCACTGTGTTGCCCGGGGTAGAGTGAGTGCCGTGGCGTCATCCTACCTCACAGCAACCTCAAACTCCTGGGCTCAAGCAATCCTGTTGCCTCAGCCTCCCAAGTAGCTGGGACTACAGGCATGCACCACCATGCCTGGCTGATTTTTTCTATGTATTTTTAGTTGTCTGATTAATTTCTTTCTATTTTTAGTAGAGACGGGGTCTCGCTCTTGCTCAGGATGGTTTCGAACTCCCGAGTCAAACAATCCGCCCTCCTCGGCCTCCGAGAGAGCTAGGATTACAGGCGTGAGCCACCGCGCCCGGCCAAGCACAATATATTCTTGATCACCATTCCTTTTATTTTAACTTTTGTCAGATCTTTTTATAGAATAATCCCAATTAGCAGATGACAAACTTTAGTCTCTCATAAATAAAATTTTACTCTCATCTCCACTCCTATCCCCAGTGCTACCCTATATCTCACCTTAAAACTAAAATTTTCAAGATTTTCATGCTGCTTCAATTTCTTTATTTCCCTTGCACTGAATTTTATTTTATTATGTTAAGAAAACAGCATGCCACTTATACTCAAATTTTTAAGTGTATAGTACATTATTGTTGACTTTAAATATAGTGTTGTATAACAATATGCAGAGCTTATTCATCTTGTCTGACTGAAACTTTATGCCCATTAATTAGTACCTCCCCATTTCTCCCACCCCCAGCCCCTCAAACCACCATTCTATCTGATCGCATGGATTTGACTATTTTATTAGACACCTCATACAAGTGGAATCATGCAGTATTTGTCTTTCTGTGACTGGCTTATTTCACTTAGCATAATGTCCTCCATGTTCATCCATGGTATCAAATATTGCAGAATTCCCTTCTTTTATAAGTCCGAATAGTGCATATTTCATTGCATGAATATACCACATCTTCTCTACCATTTATCTGTCCATGGACATTTAGGTTGTTTCCACTTCTCGACTATTGTGATCCCATGAACTCTTGAGCTCACTTTGATCAGGCTCACATCAAAATTCCCACTATTCCACTCTGTGTCCTGGTCATCAAAGTCTACCATGTCCTAAAATCAATTTAACGTTTTTGTCCCTCTTTTTCCCTTGACTTCTCAGCAAAATAAAACAGTTCTAGCTTCTTCCCCTGAAATGCTCTTTCTATCGCTGACATCGACACCATATGTATCTGTATTTACCCCTACTTCTTTGGACAATCCTTCTCAGCTTTACCTTTAAATATTGTAATTCTTTAATGTTCAGTCTTAAGTCTCCTCACCCTCTTTTTACCCTACTCTCTACTTTATCTCCAGGCAATTATACTCAGTCATAGAGATTTTTCCTTTGTTCACTAATGACTCAAATTGGCATCCCTACCCATATACCCATATATACGATTAAATAATATTTTTAATTTGATATTTTGTAGATGCCTCAAAATCCTTCCAAAATTGAATTTTTTATGTCCTACTTCCAATATACTCATTTTCTATGGTTTTCTCCTTTCTTTTCTTATCCCTTCTGTTTATTTTTCCTGTTATTGCATTGACTGCAACCTCCAATAGAATGAGTAGAAACAGTGATAATAGACATCTCTACCATATTCGTGACTTGAATTGGAATGCTTCTAAAATATTACCATTAAGTATGATGATAGTTATTCAGTAGCTGACACTGCTACTTTCCTATGCAGTATTCATTACCCCCCTTCCATCTTACTAATAGGTAATTGATTTTGAAAAGGGCAGGAATATGTCCAGATTTTTAAAAAAATCTTATTTTTTAAACTCCATTCCAGCTAAAAACACAGTTCTGGATAATGATATGCACATTGAAGTTTTCTGGGAAAGCTTTTTGCATTCTTGAGACAGGCAATGTCCCTTCCCTCTTCCATTTTCTTCTTCCTGCCTAGAATGCAGATATGTTGTCTGTTAGAGGAACAGTCATTTTTGCATCAGAGATTATGTAACAGGAAAGTAGAAGGAGCTGAAGACCCAGATGTCATCCTTGGGTTCCCATACCATCCTAAATCGTTGTTTCTCATAGCATGAAACAAATCAAAACTTTCTTATTTAAGCCCTTTCTGCTAACATTTTGGTTATTCTTAGCAGAAAACACATCTAACTCACCTGTACTGGTGGTAGGCAGAATAATAGCCTCCCCAAGATGTTCACATTTTAATCCCAGGGCCTGTGAATGTTTCACAACACATGGCAAAAGGGGATTAAAGCTGCAAATGGAATTAAGATTGCTGATCTTAAAATGAATTTCAAATGAGAAGACTATCTTGTTTTATCTGAGCCTAATGTTATCACAAGGATTTAAAAGTGGAAAAGGGAGTTAAGAGGAACAGATCAGAGTCGTGGAATGTGAGGACTTGACCAGACAATGCCTGCATTGAAGATGGAGGAAAGGCTTACAAGCCAAGGAATGTTTGCAGCCTCTAGAAATTCAAAAATGCAAGGCAGCGGATTCTCCCCTAGAGCCTCCAGAAGGAACAACACCCCACTGACAGCTCGACTTTCATCCAGTGAGGAACATCTTAAACTTCTAACATACAGAACTGTAAAATAATGAACATGTACGGGGCAGGTGTGGTGGCTCACACCTGTAATCCCACTACTTTGGGAGGCCAAAGCAGGAGGGTTGCTTGAGGCCAGCAGTTCAAGACCAGCCTGGGCACCATAGTGAGACCCTGCCTCTACCAAAAAAAAAAACAACATTTGAGAGTTAGCTGGGCATGGTGGCACACACCTGTAATTCTAGCTACTAGGGAAGCTGAAGTGGGAGGATCACTTGCGCTCAGGAGTTCCAAGTTGCAGCGAGCTGTGACTGCACCACTGCACATCAGCCTGCGCAATAGATGAGACCCTGTCTCTAATAAAAAAAAAATACAGTGTGTGTGTGGCTTTAAGCCAAGACATTTGTCATAATTTGTTACATCAGCTCTAAAAAAATAACATAGTGCTCTTTATGAGCTTTATTAAGTTCCCTGATAATTTTATTGGCTAAGATTTTTGTCATGAACAAATGTAAAATTTAATCAAATGCTTTTCTGGCTCTACTGAGAAGTAAGTATGATGAGAAGATCTTATTTTGTATTTCTTCTTTTAATTATTAATATGCTGAATTACATTAGGATGGCTTTAATAAGTTTTCTGATTTAAAGAATCATTGCATTCTTACAATAAGCAATGCATAAACATGATGCTGAAATTGGTTTGCTAACTGGATTTAGGAATTTGTCAATACTTTCATCGATACAATTGGCCTGTAATTATCATTTACTATACTTGCCCTTGCTTGCTTTAGAATTAAAGTGACACTAAACTTGAAAAATGAGTTGGTAAACTTAATTATATGTCCTAGTCTGAGAAATTCTAAAGATCAGATTTATTTGCCTATTTAAGATTTTGGGAAAACTTGACTGTAAATTCATTTGTGACCGGTTTCCTTTTGAAAAAGAAGAAATTTTATTACAATGTATATAATGGTTATTGAGTTTTTATTGACATACTTTGGAAATTTATGTGTTGTTTTAGAAAATTGTTTATTTTACGTAAATTATGTATAATTTTTATTTTATTTTTTAAAATCCTTATTATATTTGTATTTTTATTGTGTCTTCTAATCCTAATATTACGGACATAGGTCTGCCCCTTTCTGAGCCTCCCTCTACCTCTCCTTTTCTTTTCTTTTTTTTTTTTTTTGTCAGACTTTTTGGTGATTTTACTTTCATTATTTTTTTTTATCTTATTTCTTTAATTTGCTGCTCTTTATTTTTTCCTTTTTTATATTTTTTTTAAAAATTTGTGTATTTCTGTATCACCTTATTTGAACACAAGTTATTTATTTCTAATCATCAATTTCTTCCTCTTTTAAAAATTATTTTCTATAGTATTAAACTTACCGCTAGTCCTGTGTTAGCTGTTAACTCCTAACCTCAGTTATATCGTGCTTTAATCATCATTCAGTTCTAAATATTTTATTACTTCCATTATTACAATTTCCTATTTGACATATAAGTTGTTTTGCAGTGCACTTTTAAATACACACTCGCACATCTGATTTTTTGTACATGATGGAAAGTGGGAAATCCAAATACAATTTTTTTCAGTGTATAGTCAATTTTTTAAAACTCCATTTAATTAATACTGTATTGCCACATTTGTCCACTGGTACGATAGGCCATCTTTGTCATAAATGCACAAGTCAGTTTTGTGGTTGTTCCTCTATTTCTTTTGTCAGTGTGTTGCTTCCTACATGGTGCTTTATGGACTTAATTTCTGTAGGTTTTTAGTAAGATTTGATGTCAGGTTGGACCAGTTTCCTTTCCTCATTCTTCTCTTTCAAAAGAATCTTGGCTAATCATGGCTCTTTTTCCTTTTATACATGTATTTAAAACTTCAATTTATCAAATCTACTCTTGTACATTATTGGTGGGAATGTAAACTAGTATAACTGCTGTGGAAAGCAGTATGGAGATTCCTCGAAGAACTAAAAGTGGACCTACCATTCGATCCAGCCATCCCACTACTGGGTATCTACCCGAAGGAAAATAAGTCATTATATCAAAAAGACACCTGCACCACAATGTTTATTGCAGCACAGTTCACAATTGCGAAGATATGGAACCAACCTAAGTGCCCATCAACTGGTAAGCGGATAAAGAAAATGCGGTACTACTCAACCATAAAAAGGAATGGAATAATGTCTTTTGTGGCAACTTGGATGGAACTGGAGACTGTTATCCTAAGTGAAGTATCTCAGGAATGGAAAAACAAATACCACATGTTCTCACTTACAAATGGGAGCTAAACGAGGAATATATATGTTCATAAAGAGGTGTAAGGACATTGGGAACTAAGAAGGGTATAGGGTGAGAAGGGGATGAGGGATAAAAATCTACCTATCAAGTACAATGTATTCTATCCCGGTGAAGGGTACATTGAAAGCCCTGACTTCAGCATGATATAATCCATCCACATAACAAAAAACATTTGTACTCCCTAAATTTTTTGAAATATAAATAAATAAATAAAACTTCAATTTATCAAATCTATAGATAAATCAGAGAAATAATTGGCAACTTTACAATATTAATTCTTCTCTTCTTTGAACACAATCTCTTTCCACTACTTTAAGCTGTCTTTACTGACTATAAATAAATGAAATATAATTTTCTAAGTACAGGTTTTACATATCTTTTGTTATATTTATTCCTGCTTACTTGGTGTTCTTTTATTATTGTTTTCTTTTTAGTTACATTTTCCGGAGTATGGAAATACAACTGACTTGTGTTTGGTTTTCTTATTATCTTACCATCTTGTTGAACTCCCCCATGATTCTAAAATTTATTCATAGTTTCTTTAAATTTTTCATATAAAGTCTCTTATCATTTACATTAATGAGATTTTGATTATTCTTTTCTGAAATTTAAGCTTCTTTTTGTTTCAGTTGCAGTAGCTAGTATCTCCTACACAAAGTCAAGGAATTGCATCAATGAAAGTGGGTGTATTATCTCATTCTTCATTCTCCTAACATTTCCTGTTTATAATAATGCTAATGATATGATACACACTTTTTCTTTTTTTCCTTTTTTTTTAATTTCAGCATATTATGGGGGTACAGATGTTTAGGTTATGTATATTGCCCTTGCCTCCCTCCTCCCCCCCAAGTCCGAATTTCAAGCGTGTCCATCCCTTGGATGGTGCACATTGCACTCTTTATAATACACACTTTTTAATGTTAGAGAATTTCCTTCTCTTCCTAGTTTGCTGGAAATTTTTAACATACATTTATATTCAATTTTAGCAAGCATTTAATGGAATCTTTGAAAGAATTATACAGATACTCTTTTAATTCATTAATATACATTTCTAGGATAAACCCAAATTGGACATTATGTTTTCTACCTAATAGTGGATTCAGTTGGATAATATTTGATCTAGAATTTTTGCATCTGAATTCACGAGTGAAATGGATCTGTTGTTTTCTTGTTCTAATATCTTAGATTTGTTTTACCTCTTTGTTTCTCTGTGCTTGGGGATGGATTTTTCAAATTTTCTTAAACTCTAACTATTATTGTGACTGTGGCCTATCTTGAGCTGGGATTACTAATACAATATTGTATATCAATAGCAAATTTTGATGATATAATATTTTCTAATTGTTTTTTATAGCCACATGTATATTATTTCTGCCAATTTTTTAAAAATAATTTCTTCCTCTAAAATAATGAAAGGGCCAGGTGTGGTGGCTCATAGTTATAATCCCAGAACTTTGGGAGGCTGAGGTAGGAGAATTGTTTGGCAGGAGGGCAGGAGTTCAAGACCAGCCTGGGCAACACAGCAAGACCCTGCCTCTACAAAAAATTTAAAAATTAGCTGGGCATGGCGGTGCATGCCTGTAGTCTTAGCTACATGGCAGGCTGAGGCAGGAGGGCCACTTGACCCCAGGAGTTCAAAGTTACAGTGAACCATGATGACAGCACTGAACTCTACCCTAGGTGACAGAGCAAGACCCTGTCTCTAGGAAAAAAAATAAAGAAAGAAAGAAAGAAAGAAACTAATGAAAGGTATGTCATTAGTTATATCCTGAAACATCTACAACATTATTATCTTAAATTCTTTGTCTGATTATGACATTAGTTTAATATAGAAAAATGATGTCTTCTTCTCCACTTCCTTCCTCCTCCTCCTTCTTGTTTTTTGTCTGCCTTACTTGGTATTTGATTTTTCATATGTTTTTGGAATTTTGGGTTATAGGAGTATTTTTAATGGAGACTTTTTTCTCTATTTTTCTTTCTGTCCCCATTCTCATCTCTTGTTTCTAGTAGTTTTGCAACTATCCCCGCTAGTTCTCCACATCTAGGTCTTGCATATGCGAATATGGTTTCTTGTCTGGCGATGGTGTTAAAGACCTTGCAGACCCAGCCACAGAGCCAGTGTGTGTCTTGACTCATTTTCTGGTGTAGCGTCTAAGTCTGCATCTTTCTGCATATCAATCTGAGATGTTTAATTTTTAATTAATTAATTAATTTATTTATTTATTTTTTTGAGACAGAGTCTTGCTTTTGTTGCCTGGGCTAGAGTGAGTGCCGTGGCGTCAGCCTGGCTCACAGCAACCTCAAACTCCTGGGCTCAAGCAATCCTTCTGCCTCAGCCTCCCGAGTAGCTGGGACTACAGGCATGCGCCACCATGCCCGGCTAATTTTTTCTATATATTTTTAGTTGTCTGATTAATTTCTTTCTATTTTTAGTAGAGACGGGGTCTCGCTCTTGCTCAGGCTGGTTTCGAACTCCTGAGCTCAAACAATCCGCCCGCCTCGGCCTCCCAGAGTGCTAGGATTACAGGCGTGAGCCACCGCGCCCGGCCAAATTTTTAATTTATTTTTAAATAAACATACAGCAAAATTCCTTGTTTTTGGTGTATGGTCAGGATTTTGACAAATGCATGGAATCCTGAAATCACCACCATAATTGCGAGACAAACAGCTCCATCAACCTCCCCTCCAACACACACATATACAAAATTCTCTTCTGCTGCCTTTTGTAATCTCATCCTCAATCCATTTCTACAATTCAACCCATGGGAACCACTAAAGTGTTCTCCATCTCTATAGTTCTGCCTTTTCTGGAATGTCATATAAATGAAATCATAACATATGTGGACTTTTGAATCTGGATCTTCACTTAGCATCATGTGTTTGAATGCTATACATGCAGTGGCATGTATCAATCATTTAGTCCTTTTGATTGCTAAGTAGTTTCCCACTGTATGAATGGATCACAGTTATGATTCCTGCCTCTGCAAAGGGTACCATTATCCATCTAGCTGAGCAAATCATAGAACCGAGGGTTATCCTTGACATCTCCTTTGCACTCAGATTCCATATATAATCAAATGCTACATTTTTATCAATTCCTACTGTGGAATGGTCTCTCACATCCTCTTACTCCTCTCTGTATATTCCCTCCATTCTGGTTCAAATTACCAGGTTTTTGCTATAGCTCCTGTGTGGTCCCTCACCGTTAGTTATTCTTCTCCTCTTTCTACCTAAGCTATTCCTCACAATGAAGCCAGAGATAGCTTTCTAAAAGCATATATATAATCTGATCACTCCCTTGCTTTAAATATTCTGGACCCTAGTTTATAAACAAATTAAGCCTGGGGGCTCTGTCTGCTGCCTACCTCTTTAACCTTTCATGAAGCCCTTTTCCCTCAGGTATGTGTTTCAGTCATAGCCACCTCCTCTCAATACATCGTAAATGGCCCCAGGGCCTTCACAGGTGTTAGTCTGCCTTGTAAAGTGCGTTTTCCTCTCCTGTCAATCTCCCTTTCATATAAAATTTCTACTAGCACTCAGTAGGAAATTTTCAAGGAAGCTTTCCTTGACTCTCCAAACTCCTTCAGGCCCTGATTCCATACTTTTGTTATAGTTCGTACTCATAGTAATTCTTTAATTTATTGTTACATGTCTATCTTGCTTGCCTTGGTTATTGCTGTCACACTTCTAACTTGCGAACAGTCAGTTCTCACCCAAGATCTTATGTGAATTACTAAGTAGCTACAAAAATACTTTACGTGTCAGAGGAGTCATTTCAGTGGGACGATTTGATGGATGCCCAATACTTCCTTATCTTCAAATATCTCACCTACTGATGTCTGAAAGTTTATCAATCTTCACTGCTTTTGATTAACCACTGACCTGTCCAGGCTCCTCATTTAAGAGGCAATTTCTTCTAGTAACACTAATGCATGTTACCCTTAACACCTTAGTGTAATGAGATGATCAGATATCCTTCATTCCCAAGAGACAGATGTGTCAGATAACATATATAACATTGGAGGGAGTTTTCCAGGTTAAGATCTTGCAAAAATGGGCTAGTCAGGAAAAACTCAAACTGTAATACGGATTTTATTACCAAAGGGTTTACATGGTAAATGCATGAAGTAGTTTTTGGTGTAATGGCTTTATTTATATCAAAAAGTAATCAGCACAATGTAGTTGAGTTGACTGGTCATGGTGTCTCTCAAGGCCTAAACAATCAGCTGCTGGTTCAGACTGCTTAAGCTCATTGCCACAAATGTCCTTATAGAGCCTGGAATTGTTTTCTTTGACTTACTTTTAGGGTTGGCCAGATATTTGGCATCCTTGACCTCCCATCAGTTTGGCCTATAACTTGGAAGAGAATTTCTTCCTGCTAGCTGAAGGCCTTCTGAATGACTAGTGAGATTGTTCCACAGCATGTAAATTATAGAACAAATACAAGACAGCCAGCTTATAATGACTTTTAGATTTTAATTTATTCATTTATTTTTACAATAAGCAGATATTGGAACAAGGGACTTCTGAAAATATTTATAATGCTCTGAAAGAAGGAGTCTTCTTTTCTTTCTGTGAGTCAGGGAATGTTTTGACAAGGAAGAAAGATGCGTGAAGTATGTATTATGTTAATAACTAATATTAATTGAATATAGATTATGTACTAGGTACTATAATAAGCTCTTTATATTGGATTATCGTATTTAATCCTCAACCTTATGAGCTTTATGTTATTAATGCTTCTATTTTATAGATGAAGAAATTGTGTCACAGAAAGTTTAAATAACTTACTCAAGGTCAACTTGCCAAGTCAGAATCGAAACCCCAGAGTGATCTTCTCTCTAGGTACAGACCAAAGTTCTAAGGGGCTTGGTGTGCAGCCAGTCTCAGATGATTCTAATGTGGCTGGCTGCCAGAATGAAGCTTGCTGTGAAAGAAATTATTGAAGGAAAAAAAATCGTCCACACAGCTATGGCTATGGGTCATGTGCATGAACTGAGAAGTAAGGCAGCAAAGCAGCATAAAAATGCAAGGTCAGACCTTTGCTGCAGCTCCTCTGAATACAGCCACCTGCACCAAAGCATGAATGAGGTGGCCAAGATTCTGGGGTTGGGCTCTAGGTGGAGAAAATAAAAACCTGTCGCTTGCACTTTAGAAAACCCATCTTTCAGATTATAACAACAACATGGGAATGATGCCTAAAGGGCTAGAAGATAAGTTGGGTTTTCCGTAATGCAAGGAAATACATTTAAGAATCAGAGTTTAACTCAAGCGCACGATCTTAGGGATTTTAGCATGCCATGGGAAATCCCTCACTCGTTTTAATGCCCTGTGTCTCAACACTTGTTTTTGTAAGCTTTATTCCTTTTACTTTATGTTCCAATCCCTGTTCAAATTCTTCTTCGAAAACTTCTCATTTAAAACAAGCGATTCTCAGACTTTCGCTTTAAACCCAGCACTTCTGAAAATTATGCCACACTCCATCTGCAATGGTGGTTCACTATGGCCGTGATTGTCAAAAATTCCCACAACTTCTGGGTGCAGAAGATATCAAAATTTTAGGGGGAGGCTGTGGGGAGAGAACAGGAAAACATATTTTCAGCAAAGAAGCTAAATGTGGATTTTTGTACAAGGGAAAGGAGAGAGGTCGGCACCTGGAGCAAGAGAAAGGAAGAGGATGGAAACCTTGCCAAGAGCTCTTCTGGCTTCACAATGTACCAAAGATCAGTCTGCCAAATACAGTGGTGCAACTGTGGTGTAGGGCTTATTTAGTAACATCTGATGACACCAAATATCTTTCAAGTTCACTTAAAATGTCACTTCAAAGACCTAAGCATTGCTCTTACTTGGGAGACAACTCATAGGTGAAAAAGAGCTTGGGCTATGGAGGAAAACTTAGATTTAAATTTCTGCATCATCATTGCTTGGCTCAGTAATCTGGGGTCTATTAATTAACCTCTCTGAGAATGTTTCTACCATAGCGTGTTACTTGTTGGTAACAATATTTATGTTGTAGAATTTTTGTGAAGATCAAATGAGGTAGACTCCAGGGAGCGTTCAGCAGAGTGCTGACTCAGAGATACTTAGTATGAGTTTACATCCCTCAGTTTCTTTCCTAGCCCCACGGCCTGCTTTTCTTCTCCTTCTCATGTCTTCCCAGGCTGTATTTTGGGTCTCTGAGGCCATCCCCTGAGACCTGCGCATCTGAGACCACACTTTACATATCAGCTGAGCATTGGCTCATCGTATTAGCTTATTGCAAGAAAGATCCTATAAATAAATTCAAACCAACATACTGATAATTAAAAACCTAGTTAATGTTACTCTCTGACACACAGTTGTATTTTAATAAAAAGCAAGAAATGAAAAGTTGGAGTTTCAACAGCAAACACAAAAGAATACGCGGCACCAGTGACTTTCTGATTGATGGTTAGTTTGGGCTGTAGGACTCCCAAATTCCACCTGCCATGGTCCTAGATCAGAAGGCTGATTTCAGCTCGAGCTAAAGGACACTTAGGAAGATTATGGGTAGAGGAGAACTGAGGCTTGTGTGCAGAGTGCTGGGCACTCGGGCATTTATTATAAAATTGAAGAAATGGGAAAGAGGCCTGAGAAGGAGCAGCTGGCAAGGCTGGAGAACAACCAGGGCGTTGATCCACAGAGTCGTCCCCAAACCATGTTTCTAGCTGCTCAACTAGAAACTGCCTTCAAGCTTGCAGAAAGTGATATGCTGAAAGCTGGTCATGTGTTCTACTCTTTTATTCTCATCACAATGAAAGATACTTCTGGTTTATTATTTTATTATAAATCATCTGCTTAATCCTCCTTAACAGATTTTCAGCTGAGAGTTAGCATATTTTCAATCATCAATGTTGGAATCAGAGATATTGTTCTCCTACTTTTGAATTTATTTCATGTTTCATTGTGACCTTCTTATCCCCTTTCATAGCTAATGGCTAAAGCTTGAGGTTTGGAGTCAGACAGCCATGAGGTTTGATCCCAGCTTCATCACATCTAGCTGTGGGGCTTGGGCAAGCTGAGTTTCTAGTTCTTCATCTATAGTGGAACTAAAAATACTTAATATTGTTATAACTATTAAATACTTAAGAATGAAAATCATTTCAACAGTGTCTGACACCTGAGCAGTATTTCCCAAGGGTCTGCAGCCAGCATCTGGGGTGAGGGTAGCCAGGGTTCCCAGGAAGTCAGAGAGTCCATAGCATAAATTGACTGATGGAATTTTTTGTGTTTGTACTTCTAATGTCATCAGGGGAAAAAAAGTAATAAATAACCTGATCTTCTAGAAGGAGGAATAATGTTATAAAGGAAGTAAAGCAGTGCATAGGTTGTAATTATGCTTTCTATAAAAAACATCCAGCCCCAAAACCCGTAGTATATTTTAATAGATGTATCAAAGCTATTCAAATTGTTAACACAAAGCATCAAGACCAAGCCATGTCCATTGCTGAGAAAATTAATTAGCCTGAGGAGAAGGTAACTTCTGAGAAAGTGGAAGTTGCCTCAAGCACTTACGGAACTCTTGTATGGAGAAGGGGAAAAGGGAATAGCGAAGTTGGTATCAGTTGGTAGAAAGTGAGTGAACTTTGGCTCAATGGAAAAAAAATAACTTTCTTTTATATCTTTCTCTACCTTATGAAATAAAATTGTGAAATTTTATTGCTAGAAGCAAATTCTGAAACCATGTTAGTTCATCTTCTCAACTGACTTATGAGATGGCTGAGGCCAGTTTAGGTTTAGTGACTTTTACAGAGTCACATAGGAGGGGTGCAAAATCGGAAAACACAGTTTGACTCCATGCTCTGCTTCTCTCTAGCTATAAAACCTTATTTCCTTTGTTCTATTTTTGGTAGTCCTGAGAGAAACTGAGGGCTTGGAGAGATGAGATTTGAGCCTGCCTCTTTTTGTCAAAAGTAGGGCGAGAAAAGCTTGGAGATGCAACCAGAGCAGGGAGGGGCAATACATTTACATCATAATAATATTAGCTTTATTATGTCACCTGTAGGAAGAACAAATATGTAAGTAGGAATAGTAGGAATCCCTCATGCATGTCACTTTTCAAATGACATCTCAACAATAGTGAGAGTCAAGATGTGCCCTCCTTTAATCAGAGAACAGGTGAAGAATAGCTTTGATATTTACCAGAGAATACTAAGAAAATTGCCATGTGCATAAATGGCTTTAGGCCTTGAAAATTTCTGTTCCAATGCACTGTGAAAGAGGGACAAGGACCCAAGGAGAGATGGTAGGGAGAGATCTTCAGGATGTGAAGGTAAGAAGGCAAGAAACAAAAGGTTTGTCATGGAGAGAGTGAACATCAGGGCTAAACCTAGGGGACAGGGGAAGCTCCCTGAGACTTAGGCAGTAAAGTCACTCTCTTTTTCTGATTTTCTTATTTTCATTTGGGTGTCTTTGGGCAAGACTTCCTAAATCTCAGATGATGGTAATATTTTCATCCAATTAAAGAATAAATAAGATGATGGGCTTGAAAGTGTTTTGCTAACTATAAAGCAATACACTAATGTTATTTAGAGCGAGGAAGGAAACTTAGAGATCCTCTAATAACTTACAGTGCTATTATGGTAAAATGTTTGTCCATAGGATATGTATACAAAGATGGATGAATAAAGAATTTCTCATCACTTATCTTAACCTAGACAGACTCAGCCAGCAGTGGGAAAAATTTAGATTCGTGTCTTAGCTATATGTAGAATAGGACAGGGAGATGGTTTTATTTTACTACTCTCCTTCCTATAAATGTGGGTCTCAGATCTAAACAATTGTCCCAACAACCACAACCCTAAAAAGTTTGCTATGCTAGGAACCTAGGAGAAGAGATTCAAATATATTTATATTTGGCTTAGATGTAAAAATGGGGAGGACAAGCCATGGTGGTGAGGTGTCATTTCAGATACTTCAAATTTCCTGGACGACTCTCTGATCTCTCACTCTTGATTCTGTGCACGGCTTGTCTGTGGCATTGGCTGTATCTGCTGCTCTTAGCCATGAACCAGAGCATCTTGGAGAGGAGCTGCTAAGTGCCTACGGAGTCTGTAGCATGGAAAACATGTCTGCACAGTTAATAGATAGCTTTGGCTTCTGGGGGCTGAGGGATTTCAATCACTGATATTGTCAGTAAGTGAGAATGGCTTGGGCCATTCTTGTCTGGAATAAGGAGCAGCAGTTGTGAAAAAAATCAAATAACACAAACAAAACAAAACAAAAAAAAACCACTTACTGAGTAGGTGCCAGGTCCGGTTGCGAGCCATTGCAGGTGCGTGAGCAGACTGGAGCTGGGCAGATTTCCTCCCATGGAGCAGGGAGCCCTCCTGCAGGGCCATGCAGCTCACCACAGCTCCACTGCTCAGAAACAGGAGGTTAATTAGCCCAGCGCTTAATGAGAGCGTCTGGAGGAACTGTTGAGAAAATACTAAAAAATAAATGAGATGGAGAAATAATGGAGGGAAGGCATAGATGTGCTTTGAAATGGCTGGTAGGAGAAATAATATGGCTGAGACAAATTGAGAATGACTGAACAGCAGCCGAGGCCTGGCCTCGGTGCTACTGAAGGGGCACGCTTTTAATGAACAAGCAAAACAGAGATGCAGGAACGTGGGAAGCTTGGCAGCTATGGGGGGCGTGTGTGCACAAGACTATATGTGTGTGTGTTAGGGGGTAGTGGAGAATGGGAGAGAGGCTTTGTTTTCATTTTGAGGACTTGAGATTCACAAGACTTCTAAGGCAAAGAAACTATTATCTTCTATCCCTTGGATCATTTTTATTGACTTCCTATTAAGCTTGGCTCTTAGTCATGGAAAGTAAATATTTGTGGAATAAATGAGTGGAGAGAAAAATAAATGAGTTTTATTAAGTCAATGCCATGGTTTTAAGGCAGTTGTTTTCAAGCCATACTCAGAGAAGTCCAAAAGTTCCATGGAGATATATCAAGAAACTCCATGAAATTGTTGGCAAAATTACCCAGAAGAGAAATACTTCAAAGTCCAAACACTCAGCAGGGTCTGATTTAGAACTAAGGGTCTGTCTGAGCCAAATTTCAGCATGGCTATCGTAGCTCAAGGTCACATGGATAGCTGGTAGCTGAGTTAAGGATTAAATCAAGAACTTCTGACTTCAATTCCAGTTATCTTTCTAATTTGCCATGCTTACAGTTGTGTATATATCAGAAAATTGAGCTAAATGATACATCAAATGTTCATACAAAATTGTCAGTGCCTTGGAAATGCGACAAAACTTGGGAGAACAAAGTGACAATTTAGTCAAACTTTCAGAGAAATAATTGTCCAAAAATGGGGATTTTGACAAAAACTGATAGAATGAGGACAGAAAACCCTGTAAAAACGCATATACATAGCATTGACAAAAAGAAGATCATAACACTGTGAAATCCTACTCTCTTAATTTGGGCTAATATTCTTTGAGGGAAATTATATCAGCCCACTGCTATGGTTTGAATGTTGGTGTTTTCTCAAAATTCACATATTGATGCCTAATTTTCAATATGATAGTATTAAGAAGTGGGGCCTATGGGAAGTGATCATGTCATGAGGGCTTCGCCCTCATGAATGGGATTAGTGCACTTATATGAGTCTCAAGCAAGCCCTTTTGCCCTCTTCCGTCACGTGAAGATGCAGCAATAAGATGTCATCTTCCAAGCAGAGAGCAAGCCTTCTCCAGATACCAAATCTGCTGGCATCTTGATGTTGGACTTTCCAAAACTGAGAGCAATAATTTTCTGTTCTTTATAAATTACCTAGTCTGAGGTATTTTTTTATAGAAGCAGGAACAGACTAAGACACCCAGTTTATTTACAGTTGAGGAAACCGAGGATCAAAGAGATGAAGTCCTTGACCAAGGTCACAGTGCTAGCAAATGACAGAGCCTGAACGCAAGCCTGCCAAGTACCAGCATCCTCAGTGTCACTAAATGGAATAAATGAGCACAATCTCGTTGTGAGATAATCAATAAAATACCAAAACAAATGGGCAAAATACTGTGGTGCCAGATACTATGATGACAATGAGAACCAAAACTGTTGATCTGCACACTCTGCCTGGGCGCTGAGAAGGGAAACCATCCCTTACCATCCACACTAACATGACTGAGCCATTTTTCTGTCTTCATTAGCTTCTGTTTGCTACTGCTCTAGCTTCATTACCATGACCTTATTCTCTCCAAAAGCCTCCTGCCTGGGCAAATGTTTTGATAGCTCATTACAGGAACTTCCTGAAAGACCCAAATCTTTAATGAAAAACATCAACACTTTATGCTCCCAAATTCCTTGAATCCCTCACCCAAAATATTCACTTTGCAGTTTCCACCAATCTTGGACTGTTGCATCATAATCCTTACCTAAGTTTAATCAGACTCAACTTTGAAACATCTACCTGAAATCAATAAATTTTGACCTTACCTGCTCTCCTCAAGACACTGCCAAAGGTTCTTGCAAAGTGGTATTCTCCCTTAAAATAATAAGCAATCAATTCAGCTTTGTCTTGTCAAGAGGTTGTGTTGGTAATATTTGAGGAGTCAGCTTTTGACAAAAAATCAACTTTGAAAAGTATTAGAATACCAAAAAATAACCTCACTCTCACCTCTTTAACAAAGGAGGGAGGAACCTATACACCAACTTATACACCAACAAACAGAGCTTATGAAAGACTCAAATACTCTGCCTTAAGTTCAGAACAAAGTCCAAAGAGTTTGTCCTCTTTACCCTTTTCCCTTAAATATAATAGCTCGTTCTGCAAAGTCACAACCATGCTGTTGAGGAGAAAGAGTGATATCAGGTCACCTGGAGGAGCCGGAGGCAAAAGGCAAAAGGAGGTTGTCAGAGGACCCTCTTGTGCCAGAGCCAGGAAGATAGCAGAGTCTAACAGTGTTACAAGGATTGGCATGCTGCTCACTTAGACTTAGAATGCCATGGTGGTGGAGTGGGAGAGACAGATGCAGAAGTCATTGTCTAAGTAAAAAGCCAAGAACACAATGGCACACCTTTCCACCCAAATGTTTCTCACTTTTATGTTCTATCCCAAATTTATTTATGGAAGTCAAATTCCATCTCAAGGCACTGCTGTTGGTCTATTGTTAGAGACAGACATAGGAAATAGACAATAGTCTAGGAATGCAATGACATGGACCGGAGTTCTGTGTGATATATAGGGTTGTTGTATGAAGAAGCCACCAATAGGACAATATACCCATATACCAACATACCCATCACATAATGCTCAGATTCCTTGACTCAGCTGAAATCACACAACATATCTAACCTACCTGAAAGTTCTGCAATTGAACTTTAAGTGGAATTACGGGTGAAGTTGCCAAAGTTCTTTCCATATTAGTTTGCTTATTTGAATTATTTTAATCAACCCAGTACAATGTCTAGCACATAGTGGTATTTTAAAATATTGGTCAGATGATCTGATCATTCAAATTAGGTGGGGCTCTGAAGGCAGTTGAGTGTGGTGTGAGATGAATGGCTCATGATCCTGATTCATTGAACAAATATTTGAAAGGAGTTACCACTGGTAAAGAACTGCTATTGTCACTATAAGGAATGCCAAATGTTGGAGTGGGGAATCAGAAATTGGGTAAAACATGTATGCAAGCCCACTTCATGCAGGTGAAACGAAGTGAGGGAGTAGGAGAAAAACTGTTCCATGTTCAGACTTTCTCTGAATCTGGCATATATCTGCGTTCTACAGAATCAAAATAAAGAGCTCTCTTCTTGTCCTTACATCTTTGTATGTGCTCTCAAACCGTGTTATCCTCCGTCCTGTAGTATTAAGTTACATCTCCTCTGTCTTCTTTTCAGGCATTTCTTTTTAACTGATGATTTCACTCACATATTATTAGTCACATTTTGTATTGCATTTTTAAAAGTTTGCATTTTAGAGGAATCTTGAGGAGAGGATGCGAACAAAAGGAGATAAGCATGAATATTGAGCCATCTCCCTCAGCTAGAAGACCTTCCCTGTCTGGTGCCTGGAGTATAGTAATAGCATCCTAACTAGATTCCACATCCCAATCTTGCAATCCTAATGTCCTTCTGCAAGTCTGTTTCTAAACTGCAGGTCTGTTTACATTATGCTTGTTTAAAAAATCCTTCGAAATTTTCAAATAGTTATGAAATAAAATCAAAATTTCTTGCTGTGATTAAAAAAAACAAAAAACCAAAAAAAACCTCACTATTATGTGCACCTGCCCATAACTTCAATCTTATTTCCATGGACTCTTGCCTTGAATCTCATGATCTAGCCCTCTTGAACTTCTTACAACTCCTCGCGGTTTTCATGCCCGTACCAGCTTCACAATTTATAGCCCCACTATCCCCTCTTCCTAGAGTGTTCTTGCCATCCCATTTCTTTCTGGCTATCTGACCAATCAAGTCATCTTTTAAGACTCTGCAACAACCTCCCTCCCTCCCTGAAGGCTTTGCTGAATTCTTCAAATAGATATGACCACTTCTTACTTCACAATCTCTCTGTACCCTGTGCCTACAACTATTGCAGCATGTTTTGTAATGCTTTAATTTAAAAAGGAAAAGATTAAAAAACAAACCTGCTTCTCCCTCTACTAGACTCTATGCTCCTTGAAGGTTGACACTGTGTCTCATTTGTCTTTTGACTCCATTGCTAGCCACAGATATGACATATGATAGGAACTTATTAAACATTTGCAGCTGTTTTCCTCTGCCATCTGGTATCAGCATGTTTTAATGATGAGTTGACCTACACAGAACCTGATCCTCTCTTTCCTTCATAATGCACACTCTTCACATTCTATCTCTCTTCTGGCCCTGGTCATATTAATTATGGCCTGGCATATGAATCCTCACAATTCACCTGGGTTCAGAGTATCAGCTTCTAAGTCACTGCAGTTTCTGGGATTTATCCCACATTAAGACCTAACTCCTGGTTCATCTTAGTGCCTTGCTCTTCTTTTACCAAGCTGCTGCTCTCCTTGTCTGATTACTGATATAAAGTGTTTTGAGTAATGGACAAGGCATAGATTCGAACCAGTAAAATCTCAGCTGAGATATGTCTCTCCCAATTAACAACAGTTGTGAACTTTGGCAAGATACTTAAACTTTCCTATCTGCAAAACAAAGACAATATCTACCTGAATTGTTGCTTAAAGAATAAATTAGAAAGTAGATGCAAAATGTATTAAAAATCCCTTGCATATCCCAAGTGTTCAACAAATATTCACTTTTTCCTGTTTGTCAATCAAGTACTGAGTTGTACTGAGTCAAGGACTAATAGTAAGAGAAAGGCAAACTTGTTTTATCATGATGTTTCATTCACTATTAAATGTGTCTTTTGCATAAAGAACCAATTTCCAGGACTTATACAAAATCTTTAAAAATAAAACTATTTGCAGAAGTATGGTGTTTTAAATCAGTTTGTTCCAGCTTTCACCTATTACGTCTGAACAACTGTGAAAGTTTCAAGTTTGAACACTGGTATCTTCTACCCAAGAAATGTTTCTTAAACTATTATCATTTGTATATATTAATACAGTATAGTTCCCATCCTCAAGAAGCTCTTTTTCAATGTATTTTTCAATTTTTATATAGTAAAAATTGACTTTTTTGTGTAAAAATTCCCTCAAGCTACCCCTTTGTTGACAAACTTTCCCTCTACCCCCCAAATCTGGCTGCAACTGATACAATTTCAGCCTCTATAGTTTTGCATTTTTCAGAATTTCGTACTAATGGAATCATACAATATATAGATTTTTAGTCTGCTTTTTTCACTTAGCATAATGCATTTGAGATTTGTCTATTTTGTTGCATATACCAACAGCCCGATCCTCTTTATTGATGAGCACATTGAATAGATTTACCATATTGTCTTCATTTGTTGAAGTCATTTGGGTTGTTTCCAATTTTGGTCAATTACAAATAAAACTTCTATGAACATTCATGTACAAGTTTCTATATGAACACGAGTTTTTGATATTCTTGGATAGTAACTGAATGAAATTTCCAGGTCACATTAAGAGTATAGGTTTGATTTTATATGAAAGTGCCAAATTATTTTCCAAAGTGATTGTGCCATTTTACATTGCCTCTAACATATGAGAATTCTAGTTGTCCTGCATATTTATTTGGTACCGTCAGATTTAAAATATTATCCATTCTAATAGGTATGTAGTATCTCGTTATGGTTCTAATTTTCATTTTCCTAATGATTAATGATGGTGTGCATCTTTTCATTTGCTTGTTTGCCATTTATGTATCTTCTTTGGCAAAGTGTCTATCAAAGCTTTTTCCCACTTCAATCGATTGATTTCTTATTTTTGACTTTTGAGAATTCTTTATGTATCTTAGATGCAACTTCTTTGTTGATATGCAATCTGCAAATATTTTCTCCCAGTCTTTGGCTTTGATCTTCTAATTATTTTAACAGTATTTTTTTTTTTTTACAGGGCAAACATGTTTAATTTTACGAATTTCAATTTATCAACATTTTCTCTTATGAGTCATGCTTTTGGTGTTTGCCTCAAGGAACTTTTAATATTGCATCACACGAAAGCTTTGCCTGAATATCCACAGGATATGATAAGTGGTATGTGAGTAATATAAAGTGCTAAAAGAGTTCAGAGGAGGAAGAAATAACTGAGAAGTAGGTAATTTTGCAATGCTGCTTAATAGTTTTCCAATAAGCTGCTGCTGACTCCTGAATTTTCTAAGTATTGAGATATATTGTTAATGTTTCAAGATTTGGCTTGAGTGCATAAAGCTTAAGAAATGTATCTATCTGTGGCCAGTGAGCCCCAAACTGAGCCATTAGTGATATAAAGTGCCAGAAACGTTCCTAAACTTTCAATCTCTGCCCAGCAGCTCCTCCCTTGCCCCAGTACCGGCCATATATCACTTTATAGGAATTTCTTTACGGTTTCAGTGGACCCTTTAGGTTTTATATATTTTCCTCTGTGATTTATGAGAAACAAATTATCTGTTTATTTTACTTATAGCTGTGATCCTCTGTGCCACACTGAGATCTTTGATTCTGCTTATCTTGAACTTGTTTTTGAGGGACTGATGGCTTGTCTGATTAAAATAAAATAAATCTTTTATTAGTATATGCCTTTATCACTGAACCATGAGTATCTTGTAATTTCAGTCTTTGCATGATCGGGATTCAGCACATAGTAGGTACTCAACAAACTTTTGATCGGAGAAAGTATACGTGATCAAACTCTTTCAAATCAGAAAAGAGTTGAACAGAGCATTTAATCTTACACCTGTACATATCTATTCATATCAACATACGTCTAAACACTAAAACAAAGTGTATTACAAATAATTCTGAGATTGTAGGAAACGTTTTTCTTCCCAATGCTGTAGGGGAAAAAAGTTTCTGAAGATGTAAAAAGAAGAGCATTTCTTATTTCTCTTAGCTATGGAGCAATGACATTGGCTTTATTGTAAGTGAAGCTTTGTTTAGCCATTCTTGTAAGGCCAACAAGAAATCTAAATGTGGTAAATTTGTGATCCCCAACCTTTTTGGCACCAGGGACTGGATTCATGGAAGATAATTTTTCCATGGACCAGGGGGTGGAAGGGTGGGGAGTTGGTTTTAGGATGATTCAAGTGCATTACGTTTACTGTGCACTTTGTTTCTATTATTATTACATTGTAACATATACTGAGTTAATTATACAGCTCACCATAATGCAGAATCAGGGGGAGCCCTGAGTTCATTTTCCTGCAACTAGACGGTCGCATCTGGGGGTGACGGGAGACAGTGACACCCGAAGTGTGTTGTTGACATCCAGTCTACTCTGTAATCTCATTTTGGTTGCTGTCACTGCAGAAAAACCTGCTTCACAAAGATCGGATGTTGGAAATGGAAGCAGGCTTTTCTGTGCTTTTGTGGCAATTTCAGAATATATCGCCTTGATTTTAATCGAGAACATATGGAGATTTGAAGTTGTCTCAAACATACTTTTAAGGCCACTGTCATTTGCAGTCTCAAGCAGTTGATCCTCTTCTAGCAGGGACAAAGTCGATTCACCTGGCTTATTCACAAGAGGGTCAATGGATCCATCCCTTCCCAGTTTGGGAGTCTTTTGTGGTTGGGAAGTAATGCTCAGACTCTTTTGAAAGCTAAGATAGGTGATCATGCACCGTCTGTGAAAAAGAAGGCCCTGGCTCAGTCTCTTTCAAAATTTCTGCTAATGTTTCAAACATGTCAAAAACTCCAATGTTCACTCGTCATCTTCATAATTCCAGTTTGGCTTTGCATATAGTCATTTTATCTGCCAACTCAAACACAGTTGTGGTTCTCCCCTGAAGCAACAAATTGAGTTCACTGAGCAGGTTGAATATGTCACAAAAGTAAGCAAGTTTTGTGATCCACTTTGTGTCACTGAAATGTGCTGCCAATGGTGATTGTTTTCTAAAAGAAATCTCTGGAGCAGCTCTCCTAACTCAAAAACTCTGGCCAGTGATCTACCTTTAGAAAGTCATCTCACTTCTGTGTAAAATAGAAGACATGTGTGCTCTGCAGGCATCCATCTCCTCACAGAGCTGCATGAACAGACGTGAATTACGGGCATGTACTTTAATGTGGTTGATAATTTTAATAACACCCTGCAAGATGTTGTTTAGTTCAGGTGACATTTTTCAGCTAGCCGACATTTCACTATGGATAACACAGTGCCTAGACTCACATTCAAAAGCACATTCCTTGACCCAAGTAGTGAAACCAGAAAGCCATCCAGTAATGGCAGCCACTCCATCCGTGGCTGCCATACCAACACAAAATGACCAATGCAGTTTTCCTGGTATGTAATCATTCAAAGACTGGAATCGTTCTGCAGTTGTAGTGTTGGTTGGAAACAAAGGTGCACATAACATATCCTCATGCACACCCTCCTGAAAAATATATCACACAAAAACAAGCATTTTTGCCTTGTTGTCAACATTGGTAGACTTGTCAACCTGGATTGTGTAGCACAGCAGCTCATTAATCCTCTCTAACAATTGTGCCTTCATTGATTCATCTAGTTATGGTGTTAGCTGAAAGAGGAACACATGCCACTTTTGAACTGCAGCCTCTCCTAAAAGTTCATGGCAAATGTCCTTAGCAGCAGGCAGGATCAGCTCTTCACCAAAAGTAAAGGGCTTCTTAACTTCATCAATGCGATTAGCCACTAAGAATGATGCTCTCAGTGCAGACACTTTTGATGAAGTGTTGGCTTTCAATAATTGCTTCTGTTCTTTGTGTTCACTTTTTTTCTTTTGAAAAACTCCAAAGACTTGCCTTCTAATGCAGTGTGCTCGGTTTCCATGTGGCAAAGCAGTTTTAAAGGTTTCATGGCTTCATTGGATAGCCAGTTGCCACATACTATACAAAGCGGGCTTGGAGAATGTGAATCACCTGTTGCAATGAACTCATAATTTAAGTAGGACTCTTGGCATTTTCTTTTAAATGCAGCTTTCATTTTGTTGGCAGTCTTAGAGTCTTTGCTGTCTCATCATTGGGTCTTTACCCCTTTTCAAAGAAGCTTTCCAGCGATATTTGTTTTTTACTCATTTTGCTAGGTAGGGTTAGCTTGTGGACTTAGCAAAACCGTGACTGAGACAAGTGCACAATGCTGGAAAGAGGCATGGGTAAATAAAATAATGGTAAATAAAATAATGGGCAGGCCACGTAAAGACTAAAATAAGTGTCAGATTCTGACTTAAAGCCTGCCATCAGATGCAGCTTAAATGTCACTTGCCACTCACTGATAGGGTTTTGATATGAGGCTGCAAGCAATTGATTTATTATGGTCTCTGTGCAGTCAAACCTGTCTGCTAATGATAATCTGTATTTGCAGCCTCTCCCCAGCGCTAGCATCACCACCTCAGCTCCACCTCAGATCATCAGGCATTAGATTCTCATAAGGAGCGCGCAACCTAGCTCGCTTGCATGTGCAATTTATAATAGGTTTTGCGCCCCTATGAGAATCTAATGCCACTGCTGATCTGACAGGAGGCAGAGCTTATGCAGTGATGTGAGCCTTGGGGAGCAGCAGTAAATACAGATGAAGCTTTTGCTCACTTGCCAGCTGCTCACCTCCTGCTGTGCAGCCCAGTTCTTAAGAGACCATGGACTGGCACCAGTCCACAGTCTGGTGGTTGGGGACTGCAGCGGTAAAGGAAAAGAAGCCCCTGGCCTCATTGCCACAGTGTGCATCTTTAATCAGGTGGGTGATGTCGGTGTAGTGAGCCTTTCTCTGAAATATCTTCAGTGTAGCCCAGTCCTTGGTTTGTGACGGTTACTGTTTGCACTCATACTAGGTGTGCACAAAAGCCCAGCCCATTCCTTTACTGCAGCCTTCCAACGCTGCTCATAACTAGCATATGCTCTGGCTGAATGACCTGGCTTCATTCACAGCTAAATCAGTACTAAAGCAGTGTGAATGATAGATAGCAGCTTATCAATAATTGAAAAGAAAGGCTCAGAGATATTCCATTATCTGAATAATTAATGCTCCACTTGGGTTTTGTAATTCCTTAATAAAACTGACTGATTGATTTGCTTAATTAATTCCTCCTTTGACAGGCTTATTGCTTTCTTTGGAGACAGGGATGGGCAAAAAGAAAAAAAAAAAAGATAATTTAAGCCAAAAGGAAAGATTTAAAATCTTCATAAACTTTAACCCCCTCGGAGTATTATGGGAACAAGTTCTCTAGCAAACCTTCTCCTGCTATCTCTGCTTTGCTATAAAAGACCCCTATACCCTTGTCAACAGACACCACATGGGTGTATTTGGCACTGCAATTGATGAAACATTATGCTAAACTCTAAGGGCCCCAACCACATCTGTAGTAATAAACTCAGCTCAACCTTAAACACTTTTGAATAAATCGATCTGAATGAATGTTTAAAGCCGACTTTCGTTTAAAGCCGGCTTTCATTTAAAGCAATGAGCTCGGAGTAAGGCAGCGGCAGCTACCTTGATGCTAAGCGAGCTGATGGCTTTGCCTGCACGAAGCATCCCTCTGGCTTTGCGCGCACCTGCTCTGACTGAGGAACAGCGCCTGTCACTAGAATTTGGTCCAATCCCAATTCGTCTGCTATCCTTCCTGCGATGACTAGGGTTGATCAGAGAAGGATCAAACTACCACAGAAAATTAAACCAAAAAGTGTACAGAAAAAAGATTTGTGGGTTGAGAATTGGAGGGCAGAGATTGAAGTACAAAAGGAAGAGAAAGGAAAGCTGAGTTCAATAAGTGAATGCAAAGTAATACGTGGCAGATGCAAGAAAAATAAGTGCATTTCTCTTAATTTGGGAATTCATATGCAACATTTACTTTTTGAAAAATAATACAGTCATTCTTAGAAAAGTTTATAAACAGATGTAAATAATAGAAGATAAATGATCCAACCGGAAGATGAAAACAGGCCTTACAAGCAGACATCCGAACGACTTGTCGATAATGTTTGTCAAGTGAAATAATCAGGATACACAATAGAAGTTTCAGTCCTGGATTCCATTTCAATCATCTCTAGTCTCGTGGCATTGATCCCTGCGGTTTTCTCAAGAACTTAGTCAATGAGACTAGCTGGGGAAGGTAGGCGTTGTGTGATGAATGGTGGCCTAATTCTGATCAGAGGTTTCTGTGCAGGAGCATTCGTAACGGCAGTGTCTGCACAGTAGTGAGAACAGGTCTCTTTCCCTCCGATGTTCCTGAATAGAGGTGGACATATGACTAAATGAAATATGTTTTCTGAGAAGGCAGGATCCAATCCCACAGTGGGGGCAGCTCAGCTGACTGGCTAGAGGAGGCTGAAATGATCAGAGCTGATCCTTAGCTGCCTTGAAACCAAGATCTCACAATTTTGACTTTTGTCACAGAGAAAGCTGTTTCTTCATTTCAAGAATGAACAAACAAATGATTGCGAGCACCTGAGTAAGCATTCTGAGCACAGGTCCAGGAGCTATGTCACATACCATCTCAGTAAACCTTCCCAGCATTCCTGTAAGATAAATGTCATCAGTTGCATTTCACAGATCAGAAATCTGAAACTAAACGGGTCAATTGCAGAGAAGTAAATGCCAAATTTGGGACTAGGCCTAGTCCATCTTTTTTGACCCAGTTTGTTTATTTTAGTCACATTGGTTTGCCCCAGTTTTTTTAGTCCTTTACTCAAGTTCTCTCTGTTCTTACAGGCCCCTCTCCTCCATGAAGACTTTGCTGATTGCACCAGTCTGTATTAATCAATCTCTAATTGCTTTCACACTTGTCATCAGAGACCTTCAGATGCTGGAGCATCCATAGATTTGTTATCCTATAGCTCAGAGAAGAATGTTGAACACACACTAATCATTAAGTCAACTTTTATTTGAATGAGTTTGAATTAAAACAGGAAGAATTGACTCAAAGATATATCTTGACTGCTTGCTATGTTTTAAATTGGACTGGATATAACCCGATATTAAAGAAATGTTATTATATTTCATTCTTAACTTCAAGTTACATAAGCTCTTCTTAGGGAAAAAAAAATTACCCATATGCAAAGTGAATTGACTCTAGAAGGTAATAGTAACTCAAGAGATCAATTTAAAAGAACCTACAACTTAGTATAGGACTGAATGTCTATTGATTTAAAAAAGATGAGTTTTCTTTTTTTATTTTTTAAAATAGAGACAGGGTCTCATTATATTGCCCAGGCTGCTCTCAAGCTCCTTGCCTCAAATGATCCTCCTGCCTCAGCCTCCCAAAGTGCTTTGATTACAGGTGTGGGCCACTGCAGCCAGCCCTAAAAAGATGTGTTTCTGAAGAGCTGTTTGAAACTTCAAGGTGAGTATAGAAAGGTTTTAAGTCTACTGTCCTCAGATATGTTTCTATCAAATGAGAATATGAGTCAGACTGCCGAGGCTTTAAAATTAGGTATAAACTTCTTGGTAATAATATTTTATCTTGTATGCTTTTCCAAAATGTCCCAGTTCCATCAATATTGAAAACACAGGCAGGAAACTTCTTCCTTGGTGACATTTTGCAGGAGTCATAAAAGATTCTTTTTTGTCCTCATTTTTTATTGTGCTTACATACAACATAAAATTTACCATCTTAACCATTTTTAAATGTACAATTTGGTGGTATTAAATACATTCATAGTGTTGTGCAACTACAACCACCATCCGTCTCCAGAACTCTTTTTATCTTGCAAAACTGAAACTGTACCCATGAAACAATAACTCTCAATTCTTTCATCCCTCAGTGTACATTTTGGTATCCATTCATCCATTGATGGATATTTGGGGTGCTTCTACATTTCAGTTATTGTGAATAATGCTGCTATGAACATGGGTGTTGAAATATCTCTTCTAGCCTGTTTACTATCATTTTGGGTATATACCTGTTAGGTAGACTGTTAGGATCTCCGGCTCTTCTCAGGACAAGGGTTCCCTACTTTGGTGCTGGTTCCAGCAATTGCTCCACCTGGGAACAAGGATAAGGGCAGGCACTCTCTTTTGGTGTTGCCCCACCCTTAATCCTATCCTGATCAACTACTACACCTGGGGAAGGAGGGACTGCTTTATCAATCTGGGAATTTCCCAGCCCAGCCATGATATTAATAGGACTTAGAAAGTGACCTAGAGTAACTTAAGGGTGATTATTATGCCATTACTTTGAATCTGCATTGTGGTTCACCCACCCCCCAGGTAGGCTTTTGGGGAGGGAACTCGTATATGCACAGATGGAATTTTGAGGACACCTGTTGATCATTTGCTAACATCCCACACATCCTGAGAGCTCTCCCCAGACTGAGCTAATAAAAGGAAACAATTCGAGTATTCAGAGATAGAGAGAGAGAGAGTGGGTGAGTGAATGAGTTAGTGAGTTTTTCAGTCACTCAGTGTGTCACTCATTCAATCTGTCTCTCTCTCCACTTGCAAAGACAGATACATTTTATTCTACAATAAAGAGCTGCTCTTGTGAAACTGCTTCCTGCCTCAGGTTACTCCATTGCGTTGGCCCACTTGTGATTTTTCCAAGCAAGGAGTGAGAGGACCAGGATAATAGTCTGGACTTGACACTTTGATGTGTCTGGTCATTCTTTGGCCAAGAGCACACCAAGAACTGAAGGCAGACTGCCACCCTGACATACCCAGAAGTGTAATTTCTGGATCATGTGGTAATTCTATGTTTAACTTTTTAAGAAATTGTCATACTGTTTTTCACAGTGGCTGTACCATTTTACATTGCAGGCAACAGTGCACAAGGATTCCAAATACACCAAATATCCTTGCTAACTCTTATTATTATTTTCTTTTCTTTCTTTTTCTTTTTTGTTTTTCCTGGTAGTAGCTATCCTGATAGGTGTGTTGTGATATCTCATTGTACTTTTTGATTTGCATTTCCCTAATTATTAGTGATATTGAGCATTTTTTATGTGCTTATTGACAATTTGTGTATCATCTTTGGAGAAAGGTCTAAGTCCTTTGCCCATTTTTGAATCAAGTTATTCGTTTCTTCGTTGTTGAGTTTTAGATATTCTCCATATATTCTAGATTTTAATCCCTTATCAGATATATGATTACAAATATTTGCTCCTATTCTGTGGGTTTTGTTTTCACTATGTTAAAAGTCTCTTTCTGTGTACTTTTACATTTGTGTCATGCAGTCTAATTTGCCTATTTTTGCTTTTATTGCCTATACCTTTGGTGTCATATCCAAGAAATCATTGCCAAATATAATTTCCTGAAGCTTCTTCCTTGTGTTTTCTTTCTAGGAGTTTTATAGTTTTAGGTCCTACATTTAGGGATTTGATCCATTTTCATTTAATTTTTCTATATGGTGTTATGTAAGGGTCTGACTTCATTCTTTTGCATATGGGTATCTGGTTTTTCCCAGCACCATTTGCTAAAAAGACTGTCTTTCACTCTAGCCCGGGCAACAGAGTGAGACTCTGTCTTAAA
>NW_012155951.1:3740128-3741379 GCF_000956105.1 Propithecus coquereli | reverse complement strand
CTTTGTGAAAGAGACAAACTCTTTCCTAAGCTTGCAACACTTGACTATGATCTGAAAGAATATAGAAATTGCAAAGAATTATGTCAGCCATGGAGGAATAGGAAGTGAAAGACAATAATCACACGGTCATATGTTGGCAATGCTCTGCTAAGAGGAGAGAGAATTTTATATAAAGGGCCTTGGGTATTCTGGTCCCTTTGTCAAGGCCATCCTTCTATGGAGATATAAGCTAAAGAAAATACTGAGTAGAATTCATGTATTCTAGTCCTATCATCAGTACCATTTTAGTCTTAGCCTGACATTAATTCCATTAATTCCTGTTTTTTTTTTAATCCAATGTCCATCAGTTTTGATTATGTTCTGGTTTCCCACGTATACCTTCACCCTAAGAAGAAAAAGATTGGTCATGTGGACTTTGCATAGTTTACTCCCTATGAATGAAATTTATTATTCTGGTAGAAATGTATTATTTTCACTAAATGAATAAACTGATATCCTGGGTTTATTCATCAGTCTCACGATTTTGGTTGAAGTGCATATGTTTCAGAAAGATGGATGCAATCTCAATATGCTGACAAAGTCAGGTTTCTTCAGCCATAAGGATGAAGGGCACAATCTGAGCCACTGAGAAAATTTAGCAAGAAAATAAATGCCACCTTGCGAGGTCTTTTTAAAGAGATACTGCCATCACTCTCCTAGAGGTCGCATGCACATGTCCTCAACCTTGTCTAGGACTGTCTTGTTTGAAGTACTATAAATATTAATACCATACACCTTTGTGTAGTCTTTACCACGTTTTGATCATTTTGTTAGTAAATAAGAATAGATGTCTTAGATATGGTACCCATCCCCGAAGACTTCATATTCTGCTATATTACTTGTCAACAAAAACATTCTGGAGCCAGATGGCTATTGTAGAGAACTACACATATTGAAAACTATAAAAAACTAGTTTTGAGGCACAACATTGTATGCCATATTCTCTGGAAGGCTCACGTTTCCAGGAAGAGCAGTTCAAGTTCAGATAGACCAAATATAGGTAGTGGACCTTCTCCTTCTCTTGTTTCCCACAATCGTACAACAACCATATGTCTTAAATGTATGGAGCAATTATTATTTCAAATGTCTTAAATTTTCTGTGTCAGTCCTGATTTCAAATAATCACTTTCCTTATTCCAACAGACTATTAACACATTATTCCTAACATGTCAGCATTCAGATTGTGTTAAGCTCCTGGGAAGAATGAAAAAA
>NW_012155951.1:3737041-3740078 GCF_000956105.1 Propithecus coquereli | reverse complement strand
AAATAAATAAATAAAAAAAATAAAAAGACTGTCTTTTCTCCATAGAATGGTCTTGACACCTCTGTCAAAAATCATTGGATATATATGTGAGTGTTTATTTCCAGGCTTCCTATTTTATTCCATTGGTCTATATTTTTCTGTCTTTATGAAAATACCACACTGTTTTGATTATTTTCACTTTGTAATAAGTTTTAAAATCAGGAAGTTTGAATCCCCCAATTTTATTTATCTTTTTCAAAATGATTTTGACTATTTTGGGATTCCATGAGAATTTTTGGATGGGTTTTCTATTTCTGGAAAAAACATCATTGGAATTTTGGTAAAAACTGCATTGAATCTCTAGATTGCTTGGGTGCTATTCACTTCTTAACAATATTAAGTCTTCCAATCCATGAGCATGAGATGTATTTCTATTTATTTATGTCTTCTTTAATTACTTTCAGAAATATTTTGCAGATTCCATTGTTCAAGTCTTTTACCTTCATGGTTAATTACTACATATTATATTCTTTTTGATTCTATTGTAAATGGAATTGTTCTCATAATTGCCTTTTCAGATTGTTCATTGTTAGTGTATAAATGCAGCCAATTTTTGTGTATCGATTTTGTATCCTGATATTTTGCTAACTTCATTTATTAGTTCTAATAGGTTTTGTGTGTGAGTGAGTATATATAATCTTAAGGATTTTCTACATATGAGATCATAGAGTCTGTGAATAGAGGTAGTTTTACTTCTTTCTTTATGATTTGTATGTCTTTTACTTCTTTTCCTTATCTCATTTCTCTGGCTAGAACTTCCAGTACTACATTTTCTATAATAGAAGTGGTGAAATTTTCCATCCTTGCCCTGTTCCTAATCTTAGAGGAAAAGCTTGCAGTCTTTCACCATTGTGTGTGATGTTTGCTGTGGGTGTTTTATATACGGCTTTTGTATTGTTGAGCTAGTTTTCTTCTGTTCCTTGTTTGTTCAGTGTTTTAATCATGAAAGAGTGTTGATTTTTTCTAATGTTTTTTTCTGCATCAGTTGAGATTATCATGTGGTTCTTTCTCTTCATTCTATTAATGTGATGTATTACATTGATAGATATTGGTATGTTGAACTATCTTTCCATTCCAAGAATAAACTCTACTAGGTCATGCTGTATAATCCTTTTAATATGCTCCATTAAGTTTGCTAGTGTTTTGCTGAGAATTTTTGTATCAATGTTCATATTGGATATCGATCTGTAGTTTTCCTTTCTTATAATGTCTTGTCTGACTTTGGAATCAGGATAATGCTGGCCTCATAGGATGAGTTAGAAAGTGTCCCCTTCTCTTCCAATTTTTGGAAAAGTTTGAGAAGGATTGGTGTTAGTTCTTTAAATGTTTGGTATAATTCACCAGTGAAGCTATCAGGTCCAGGCCTTTTCTTTGTTGAGAGATTTCTGATTACTGATTCATTCTTCTTACTAGTGATAACTCTATTCATAATTTCTATTTCTGGGTGATTTAGTCTTGCTACAAGTTTTGTTAGGAATTTGTCCATTTCATTCAAGTTATTCAATTCAATTTGTTATCCTATCATTGTTCACAGTACTCTGTTATAATTCTTTTCAAAATTTCTGTAGAATTGATAGTAATGTCTCTAGTTTCATTTCTGATTATAATAACTTGAGTCTTCTCTCTTCTTTTCTTAGTTCATCTATCTAAAGGTTTGTCAGTTATGCAGATCTTTTCAAAGAATCAACTTTTGGTTTCATTGATTTTTTTCTATTCTTTTTCTATTCTCTATTTTGTTTAAAATATATAATATTTTTGTTTCCTTGTTTTTTTTCCTGCTCCCTTGAGTTTAGTTAGTTCTTCTATTTCTCATTCCTAAAGTTGCAAAGTTAGGTTGTTGACTTGAGTAGGGAAGTCAGTAGGGAAATGTTGACCAGGCACAGTGTTTGCATTTTCCACTCACTCACTCACTGTAATGCTGTTACCTGGCACTATGGAACCAGCCATGAAAAGGAAAAAGAATTTTTATCAGCAGCCTAAAGAAAAATTCCTGGCTTTCCTCTGCAAGAACATTATGTTAATTGAAATCCAATGTTCATTCATTCATCAAATATTTATTGAGATTTTGTTCCATGTCAACTAATCTTTTATGAACAAAACATGTTAGGTGGAAGAAGTCAAAATTTTATGTTGGCTAGCTGGGGGCAGTGCAGGGAAGAGAGAGAGACAGAAAGAGACAATATGTCATGCTGATATTATGCTGAAGATAAACTTTTCTGGCAGAGGAAATTGCATATGCTCTGAAATGGGAGAGTGCCTGGCATGTTCCAGGAATGATGAAGGTACCAATATTTTAGGCCGATGGAACAAAGAGTACAGCAGAGGTGATGAAGGAAGAAAGTAACAGGAGGCCAGTATATGTAGGACCCTGTAAGTTACAGTATAGATAGCAAGTCATGGTAAGGTTCTCCTCAGAGGGAAATGAATAGCTGTTGGAGAGTTTTGCATGACTCCTGCTCCACAAATGAACACTCCAGCTTCCCTTTCCCAATAGTCACACAGGACTGTATCTTGAACCAACGAGAACACACATTGGTAGCACTGTTTGACTTTTGGAGATTGGATCCAGGAAGAAGCCTGTAGAAGGCTTGGAATCAATATTTCAGTTACATAATCCCAGACAACTCTACTTATTATTTACTTCTAATAAGATGCTCAGTTTAGAAAATTTCAACTTTATAGTTGCCTTTGTTGTAGATATTAATGGAAGGTATTAGGGGTTGGAATAGGTAAGAATTATCTAATTTAGTCTATATTGAAAAAAATTCAATCCCAGAAAAAGAATGTGACAACTACTCTTCCTATACTCTACCAGAGAAAGACAGTGTATAGGCTCAGGAGTCAACAGACAACTTTTGAATCTGGACTGCTCACTCACAATGCAGGATGACTTTAGTTCAAAGTTAACCACTGTGAACATCACCATCCTCATCAAAGTATGGTGTTAATAACCCCTACCTTATAAGACTACTGGAAGGATGAAACAAAAGATACAAAG
>NW_012155951.1:3731951-3735081 GCF_000956105.1 Propithecus coquereli | reverse complement strand
TCATCGTTCTGTAACATGATGACCCATTTTATTACGTGTCTGGTAGGAGATACTGGGCTGTTGTCAACTGCGCTTCAATACCTCCTTCTACTGTCTCTTCTGCAATGCTGAGGGAAATACAGACATTACGTTTCTCAGAATCCCCTTTTCTAGATAGCTCCAGATTTAGAAGGCAGAAGAGAGTGGAGGCATTATTCTTGGAGGTTGTGGAAGTCAGATGGAGGGACTTCTCAAGATTCATCAGTGAGCTTCCACTCTGATAATGTAGACTGGGGCAGTGGTGGAACCTTTATGTAAACTGGAGAATTGAAGCAGTTTCTCAGCCAACCACCCAGTTCATTGCTTCGGGCCAAAGTCATCAATGACTGTTTCTCCAACCTTGTGACTAGAACCATCCGACCTTCACTCTCCCTGCTCTTTTTACACGTGTGTAGACAATGTATATATTAAATTATTTCTATCCCTGTAACTCTTAGAGACACTCTGATTCCATGGTCAAACACAGACTAATTCATAAGGAATAGCCCGTATGGATATTTCAAATGCCTTTTCATTTACTCAAGTGAAAACAGAGTAAGGATTCAATTCCATCCTGACAGGCAGTTTATGCACCAACCAAACAACTTCCTCTAATGAAATTGCTCTTTGGAAATCTTAGGAAAAGCTAATATGCAAACGCTTCTTAAAGAAGCCTTTCATTAGGGTGTTTAAGGCCTAAGAAAACCCAAAGAAAGCCAAGTCAGTTTGGCTGTGAAATACCCGTTTCATGGAAAACTTACAATGCTCCAAATCTCATTTTTTCAGCACTTCTGAAAGAACTAAATTGCATAGAGCAGAATTTTTTCCAGAATTAAAAATTAACTTAGATGTCAAAATAAAACCCTAGAATTTAATTTATCATAAAAGCCATATTCTCGAATAGAATCTAATGGACCAAAACAGATAAAGCAATTAAATGGGAAATGCTATGAATTAATCTTATTTAAAGAAGCAGTCAAGATGGAATTCATATTTTTAAAGATAAAATAATCAGGGAAAAAATGCCTTCCAAGCTCAGTTAGCAGAGCCATAATTTAAAATAATAAAGCATTATAAGTACCTAATTTATTCATTTTCTGCAGGTGCTATTTGTTAATTTTGACATTCCTCTCAGTTTTGATTGCTGGTGACTTTCCTCTCTTCAGGGATGTTTTACATTTTTTTCTGTTACTTGTTAAATGTTAGTGGCAATTGTATGTATGCTAAGCAAAGTGGAAGAGTAACTGAAGCTCTGCAAAAAGTTCAAGCTTAAACTCAGTGCTTCTAAGGATTTCTACCAAGTAATGTTACTCAGGTCCTCCTGGATGTCTCAGTTTCTCCTGTCGAGTGATGAGAAACTCATGCAATAATATAATGGTGAAAATAGTTTTTAAAAGACTATATAGCATCCTAATTATGACTCTGTTATTGATTGATATAGTACCCATGTTTTGAGGTTTGGTCTTAGATATTGTTTACTTTTGCTTTTGTGGCCTGATTGCCTGGTGGTTACCAGCATGGGCTATATCAGGCAGACTGTCCACACTCTCTTCCTGATTCTCTCACTTCCTATCTCTGACATTGGTTACAAATTTATTCCCTCTGTCTCTTGGTTTCTTCACCCATAAAATAAGGATAATAATAGTACTTACCTCATAGAGATTTTTGTGCTAACAAAATAAGATTTTACAAGGAAAGTATTCAGAATATTAGCTGGTGCATAGTAAACAGCAATAATGTTTAGCTATTGTTATTATTATATAATTTTCCTTTGACTTAATCTTAAATATGTATCTTAATATTTCAAAAGGTTGTTTGTATCTTTTTAAATTTCCTTCCTACTTATAAATTGAAAAATGGACTAACAAAAATAAACAAACAACAAAACCCTCAAAATGTTACTTAGCAGATCTTAACCTTTAAAAAATTCCCCACTGGAAAATATAATAAATCCTAATGTTTATGAAATCTCAAAGTACATAGTATGACTTAAAAGAAATCAAACAATGAGACAAAATGCTTCGCCGTCTCCATCCACAAAGGTGGGAACCTGATGTGACCTTCTCTACCTACTTCACTAACACTGGAAAGTCATGGTTATGAGGTCACCCAGTCTATCCATTGTTAGTTCTTCTCCCTCTTCCTGTTTTTGTTTTCTATAGTCTTCTTCTCTCCAAAATATTTTCATGCTGTCAGCATATTTGTCTTCTTAAAGTGTCACTACCAAAATGGGGCCTCCACTGTTCAAACACAGAGTCTGGCTTTCCGGCCTTCAAAGCCGTACCCAGGCTGCCTGTACCTGCCAGCTGACTACATCTGAGTCGCAGGTACTCTATTCAGTATCAATTCAGTTCCTCCTTTTAGCTTGATGGTCTTCTGATCACCTCGAGTCACATCAGCCATGACCCCCACTATGCTGTGGATCATCCCTCTCCTTGGACTTCATGCCCTCCTCACATTTATCACCCCTATCTGCCTTTCAGGATGGTGCCCAAGTACCTAACAACCTCACTAAGCCTTCTCTGTGCCTTAACTCTCTCAGAGGTTTCTTTTGTGAACCCCATAGCAACGATAAAGGGAAACCCTCCTATTCACACTATTTGGTCTCCCTCACTGTGTTTGAAGAGTCTTGGGGAAAAAGTCTATGTATCATATACCTAATGACACAAAAATGCTGACATTTTTTGCCGTTATTTTTTAATTTGTTAGGACTGATTTTTTTCAAATTGAAATCTTTCCCTTTCTTCTGTATGCCCCCCCTCACATTATGCATCTGTGGTTGATGGTAATGTGGTCTCCTGTCACGACAAAACTTTTTATTTATTACAGTGAGCTCTAGCAAGTTTTTATTATCAATATATATTGGCTTAATAGTTACTTCTTGGAGTCTTATTGAGTTAATGAAATTACAAAAAAATTAACACTGTATAAATAGCAGTATAGCTAAAGTCAAATTTGTTATATAAACAAATATAACTAATTTGTTCTTTAACAAATTTGACTTTATAATAAGTTTTGCTTCTGTTATGAGATTAGAATGGTACTTAACAATGGTAAATAAAATAAGTACATTGATTATGAGAGGAGAACATTGACTCCCATATTTTTTTTT
>NW_012155951.1:3707670-3729651 GCF_000956105.1 Propithecus coquereli | reverse complement strand
TTATCTGTGCAGTGGTAGAACTCAGAGTCTGTGAAAGCAAAGAAAGTTGAACAGCACACTGTGAAATAATATGGTATAAACTAAGTACTGACTGTAGGAATTAAAATGAAAGGAAGATGAATAAAGATGTGAGTAATGCTTCAAAATCAAGATGAGAATTGAGAGGACCTTGAAAGATGGGAAGGCATTATTTACATGGAGGAGGAAAAGGTGAGCATTCTGGAGGTGATGAAAAACCTGAACAGAGATATAGAAATGATAAGGTATGTAGAGGGTACTTGCAGGGCTGTTAGAAAATAAGTTTAACAGGCCTGAAGCAGATACACTAGGAAGCCAAGGGAAACATATACGGGAACTCAACTTATAAAGGTCCTTCATTATTTAAAATGATACAGCAGCAAATAGGATCTTTGAGCTGATGGGTATTGGGGTGTGGTACAGCTCCAGTGTTGACTAAGACAATGCTATTCCAAATGGCAGACACCTTCCTGCACTATTCCTTGTAGATTGACTCAATAAAACCAATTGCCATTTATCTGGAAGTGAAGATGATCTGATAAGAATAATGGATGTGATATTTGTGATGATACATTTTGTTTTTTGTTTTTGAATAGAGGAGAATGGCCTGAGAATGGGGATGGGTGTCATCCACTCTGAGAGGCTTATAGTGCACATTCTGAACGTAATGCTTTGTTTCAGCTCTCATCTAGTTACCTAAGAATGCTTTGAATGTGCCCTGCCATTAAGCGCTAACCGCACCTTATTCTAGGATCCAACAGCTAATTGAAAATGTATGGAATAGTGTTTGGATCTTTCTCTTCACAGACAAACAAACAACAACCACCACCACAACAACAACAACAACAAAACAGCCTTGGACACAAATTTAGAGAAATTCACTTTTCTGGAGTGCCAGAAAGATATTTTATTCACTAATGAGAGGAATGGAGAAACCCAGTGCAGGGGAGGGGGCATGCTACTCATGAAACCATAAGATGGAGGCTACTTTGCTTTCTCCCTAAAAGGCTTATAATTTGACAATAATATCAAATAATATAATTTGATGACTGTTTTAATGAAACTCAGTTACAGAAAAACTGGTTTCTAGGGGAAGAAATAGCACAATGAAGAAGTTCCCACACACAGACGTGCCCTCGTTCCCACGCTCGTCAGGCTGTGAACTGACAGTGAAAACGCACACCTGTGACCATCCACCTTATCCCCTGAGAAGAGAATTCTGAGACCAGTCAGTACCCACCTGCAGAGATGAGACGACATTACTCCCCCCAAATATGGACAAACCCCAGGCCTCAATTAAGGACGTGAGGACTATGAAGTATCTCTATAACACAAAAGCCATGGAGACAGCATTCAAGATATGGAAGGGAAAACTTATAAGTGTATTTATTATAGCACATATGGTCTTTAGATTTCCAGGATTGCCTTGCCCCCAAATTCGTGTCTAAATATATAGCATTGCATATGTATCTATATATAACAAAATAAATTATATTTTAAGTAACAGCTGATTATAGTATGCTATTCATGCAATTTTTTTTCCACTTAAAAATACACTACGAAAAACAATTTTAAATAAAGCAAAACAACAACACATGTATTGTGGGACGATTTCCAGGTCAGTATATACAGGTAGATCTCCTTGATTATTCTAACGGTTGCCTTGTATTCCACTGTATTCTTTGCACCATAACATATTTGTCTCCATGTTTTGCTATTACAAATGCTGCAAATTTGTGTGAGTTTTTCTGTCAGATAAATATTAAGAAGGACTAGTTAGGTAAAGAGATCCTTTCATATATATGAGACAAGACAAAAAACTGAATTGTGGAGCTGGTGGTTGAGTATGCTTTGTGGGTGGGGGATACAGAAACAAATAGCCAAACTCTTACATGTTTACCAGAAGCTTAACAAAAACAAAAAAATTATGCTCATTTTTTTAAATGTGAAAAAAATGGATAAATATAAAATATGCTTATATATATAATTTTTCTAGAAATAAGATTTTTATAAATATAAACAGTAAAAATCTTATTTTTAGAAAAATAATTATATGTATAATTTATACTTTGCCCTCATAGTAGTCCCTAGATAGATGACATCTACTCTTATCTAATAGAAATATAAATCGGATGTATTATAAAGATGGTATTACAGTACTAAGTTAAAAAGAAAAGATCTCTATCTCACACCATCTCAAAAATCAGTTCAAAAAAATTAAACCTGAAAATCAAACTTTAAACATTTTAGAAGAAAATATAGACAAATATCACTATGACTTATGAAAGGCAATACCTATTTTTAAACAGAACTCCATATAATTACAAACGATAAAGGAAAAAATGCATTAGATTGCATCAAAATTAAATTTCCTGTTCATCACAAATACTCTTTTCACAAAAGAATGAAAAAGCATTCCATAAATAGGGAAATGTTTGCAACATATGTAAGTATGTAAAATGTATCCAGAATATATATAAAGAACTCTTGCAAACCAACAAAGCAACAACAACAACGACAAAAATTCAGTAGAAAGAAACCAACAAAAAAGAAACCATGAATAGCAACCAAACATATTAAAGACCACAATGTTTAAGAAAGGCAAAGACCACATCCAGATCAGGAATTTCATTTAAATAAACTCTGTCGACTTTCTGGCATACACAACTACTGTGGGTGAAATGGAATCATCTTCTTGCTTCTCTCTTGGGGCTTACAGTTGAGTGGGGAGGGAGGCTGACACATTAATATTAAGATAATACAATACAAGATGTAAAACATTCTATAGTAGCTCTGTCCAGTGGAAACATAACGAAAGCCGCATATGTAATTTTAAATTTTCTAGTAGTCACATTGGAAGGGTAAAAATAAACAAGTGAGACTGGTTCCAATAATATATTATGTGTAGGTAAATTTATTCAAAATATTGTCCAAAATATTATCATTTTGATATGTAATCAATACAAAATTATTAATGAGATTTTTAATTTTTTAAATAATATGTCTTGAAAATCCAGGCTGCATTTTACACTCGTAGTACATTTGAATTTGGAACAGCCACATTATAAGTGCTCAATAGCAACATGTGATTAGTTGCTACTGTACTAGGCAGAACAGGTCTATAGCATGGTTGCAACTAAAACATAATCAAATGAAAGGGTTGGAAAGGGTTATTTTGAAATTGAGGGCTCTGGAAAATTCTCTTGGAGGACATGGTGTTTTAGCAGTGCCTGCACAGGTGCAGTAAAGATAGCTGGAGAGGCACTGCAGGGAGTGGGCAGAGCACAAATGAGAGACGTGCAGCGTATGCCCGCCGTGGCCGAAGTGGGCAGTGTGTGGGGTCAAGGGAGAAATGTCAACAAGGTGGAAGAGCTGGGCTAAGTTGTAGAAGGTCTTCAGTGATTAACTGTTGATTCGTGATTATATTCCATATTTGGTGTTAGTTTTTCGAGGGCATTTTAGAATGAGACCTTTGACAGCAGTGTGTAGCAGGGACAGAAAAATGACACAAGCCATCAGCAGGAAGGCTAATTAATGACAGTCTCAGCAATCCCAGCCAGTGGCAACGAGGGTCTGGGCACAAGCATTCACAGTGTGGGGGGCATCAGAGACATGGATTTGGCGGAATGTGGCTCACGACCAGACAGAATGGGAGGGAGAAGTCCCGGATGCCCCTAAAGTCAACAGCTGAGCCACAGGGCAGGGGGTGGAAGAGAGGCTGGGAGATTTGCTTTTGGATATATGAGTTTGAGGTACCTATAAATAAAAAAACTAATATTTTACTAATGAGGACACAAAGGACTTTGGGGAAAAAATAGTTTAACCTTTTGCTTGAGATGAGGAAGTTTAGACCAATACATTAGTTTAGCGATATCAAATTAAGTTTAGCCTAAAGCTGCCTCCTTACATATTTTAAATTTGGCCTAAGGGTTTCCCTATATATAGTGAACTGTAACCTCACCGGATATGTACCCAGACTGTAACACACTTGTACCAATCACCAAGTTCCAGCCAATCACAGGCAGCCAATTGTCCAAACTATGGCAAACACCAAGCTGTAACCAATACAGCTGTTTCTGCACCCACTTCTGTTTTCTGCACATCACTTTCCATTTTCTGTCCATAAATCCTCTCCGACCACGTGGCAGCGCTGGAGTCTCTCTGAACCTGTTTTGGTTCAGGGGGTTGACTGATTCACGAATCATTCTTTGCTCAATTAAACCCTGTTAAATTTAATTTGTCTAAAGTTTTTCTTTTAACAATGGTTTGGATTGAATTCATAACCAGAGAACCTGTGTCCAAATTTATGTCCATCACAGTCAGAGGAGATAATACATGAGACGGTTCCTGGTAAACTTACACATCTAAATTCTTGTCCAATCAGGTTCTAATACTAATACCAGGTCCTAGTATGTCAAGTTTCCCAAATATCCCTGTTTATTTTGGGAAGGAGCTAAAGTGTAGAATTTCCCTTTGTCCTCCTTTCCTCCCTTCCTCTCTCTCTCCCTCCCTTCTTCCCTTCCTCCCTCTTTCCCTTCTTCCCTCCCTTCCTTTCTCATGTCCTCCCTTTCCTCTTTTCTGTAAAGCTTTTAATCCTTTGCTAGCTTCTTCCAACCTTCCTCCTTGACTTTTAGAGCAAACTTTTTTCTAAAGAAAGCCAGTCCCTAGCAGACTCACTCCCTTCAGAGTTTTCATCAGCTGCCTATGACCCAGTTAACCACTGATTTCCCACTGAGGCAGGTTTAGTGAAGGTCCCGCAGGCCCTCTCAGAGGAAGCTCCTATTCTGTTTGTGGTGTCTGAAGAGCTGTGAGCAAGTGCTCAGGGTCTCGCGTCTGCCTCAGCGTGGGTAATTTATGAGTCCCCAGCTAGTTGGCCAGAGGAGAGATCCCGGATAGGGAACCCTGCTAATTGGCCCTTTCAGTTCCTGGCAGGCACTACTGGTGGGAAGCTCCTGGGCCCAGACTTCTTATCTCCTTTTCAAAAGGCAAAGAGACAGGGTAGGTAGACAAATTAGAAAAGAAAACAAGTGGGAAAATCCCCCAGCTCTAGGGAGAGGCTGTCATTGGCTTCACCCAGCTGTGTGGCCCTCTTCTGATTACAGAGGAGCCGTGTGACAGATATTGGTTTTTGTTTTGTGCAGGCTGAACAGAAAGAACGCATTTCCTGCTATAGATAGAGGAGTCAGGCCCATTGATTTGGGCCCATGTGTATCTGATTCACAAGGTCATCAGCTATTTGGAGCTCAGGTGCAGCAAGGGGCAGCCCAGAGAGGGGAGTCCCCAGGCCACAATTCAACTCTGGTCTGTGGTTTGGGGGTTAACACCAGAAGCCAGAGATAAGGATACCCAAGTCACCAAAGGGAACTTTGTGAGGAGCCGACAAGAAATTAAAAAAGAGTAAGGATGCATTGCCAACATCAGTATCTTACACTAAAATAATGAGGACAGCCTCTACTCCAATTGCATTGCTAATTCTGATTTTCCTATCCACTTTCTACCACCCAACCCTATACCTACTCATGTTGTTTATTTTACCCAGTTTCAGACGTACAAAATTGAGGCCAATTGGGGCAGGTGACGTGTGAATGAATGTCCTTATAGAATGATTCATTCCATTTGCTCCTGGAAATGGCCTTTAGCTTAAGGAACCATTAAAGGAGCAGATAGTTTAGGGGGAGATAAAATGCTTACTGGACTAGCCCCCTCTCCCAGAGTCTGAAATGAAGAAAGAGAGACATGAGCACAGTTATGACAACACTGGGGAAATATTTGAATTTCCTTAAAAGACATTTAAACCTACACTGGCTAGAGAGGAGAAAACAAAGATATCGGATATCTGCGTGGATTGGGGTTATGAGACATACTCAGATTAAAAACTGAGTTGGACAAGAAGGGAAATCCCTTTACAGAAGGGGTCAGTTGTTCTCTTTCTGATTGTATCATGGCCAAACAGTACTAGACTTAGGGTAGGGGATGAGTCAAGAGCTGTTAAATTTGAATACAACACTGAACACAATCTCCTAATTTTGCCTGATGCTATTCGTAGAGTATATTGTTTTTTAAAAATCTTTTTCTATTTCTCATCTAATTTCTTCTTCAGAACAATGCTAAGAGAAGGTAATAATAATAATAATTATTATAATTATAATACCTAGCATTTATTAATTACAGTGTGCCAAGCACATTGCTAAAAAAATTAGTATTCATATTTTATCTATAAAATCCCCAAAGCGACCAGGTATTAATGTAATTTAGTCTTGGCATGCTTGTGGAGGGGAAGTTTATAAATGTGTGCCGAGAGTCTTGGATTCTCAGCTCAGGCCCCAATCGTCTACCAGGTATGGTTCTGGGCAAGCCACTTCATATTTCTGGGTCTCAGTTTCCTTTTCATAGAAAATGACTTCTATTCATGTGAGCCATAAGAGTGTATTATAAGCTTTCATATTTACTATTCCACTGTCGCAGCCTAGATGTCTAAGATAAGTGTCTATTTTATAGATGAAGAATCTGAGGCCCAGAGAAAATAAGAAACTTGTTTAAGATCACAGAGCCAGGCCGATGCAGTGACTCACACCTGTTATCCTAGCACTCCGGGAGGGCGTGGCAGGAGGATTGCTTGAACTCAGGAGTTTGAGACCAGCCTGAGCAAGAGTGAGACTCTGTCTCTACTAAAAATAGAAAAATTAGCTGGGCGTGGTGGCGTGTACATGTAGTCCCAGCTACTCGGGAGGCTGAGACAGAAGAATTGCTTGAGTCCGGGAGTTTGAGGTTGCAGTGCGCCAGGCTGACACCTCTGCACTCTACCCAGATGACAGAGTGACACTCCATTTCAAAAAAAAAAAAATCACAGCGTCAATACTTCTGTATTGTGTACCCCTGGGCTCTCAAACCCTGGGTTTCTGATGCCAGATGCTATAGATTTTTCTTTCATCTTGCCCCCTTCAGTATGATCGCAAAGGCTAACATTTTAAGATTTTACCTATGTGAAGTTTGATGACCTGAGGTATAATGTGCAATTTTGGCAGAACCACAAATAGTGAGGAGTTTGCTTTTGAGAGTGTGGGCTTTGGAATGCTCCACTGGGTTGAAAACTCCATGTCGTCTGTTTCTCCTAAGCCCTCTGAACTGATGTGTCTTCATCTAAATGTAGTTATAGCGGGGTTTCCTGCATAGGATTGTGGGGAGGAGTAAACCTGAGGTCTTAGCTCAGTGCCTAGCATTATCAGGGTTGTGTGATCAATATTAGTTACAGTTCATATGCTACACAGGACGGTCCTAGCCGCCTAGCCACACAGATCATGCCAGCTTTGGAGATGTAGCCCAATGCTTATCTCAGGCAAGGAAAAAGTGCCAAAGGAGCTACAAGGGCCACATTTCCATAGGAAGAAAAATTCATTCTTTTTCTCTGGTTTCTTGAGACCATGGTTATATTACATTAAATTATGTCATTGCAGTGTAAAAAGTAGCAAAACGCCCCCAGTCACATTTCATACCACTAGAGAAACTGCCAAGGTTTCCATAAGGTACTCTGGCTTTGGGCTTCTGCAGTGTTCATATATTGATTGTTTTCTCCTAGATTATTGACCGAGTGTCTCCAGCGTGTTGTAAAATGTCTACTGATGTTCAGTGCCTTGGCGGGGGCCGTTCTATAACTCTTCTTCATCACTGGGCACATTCTTGTCTGTATGTATTCACAGCTGCGATTTTAATAACAACAAAAGAAGAGAACAACAACTACAGGAAAAACATGCCAGACATGGCTCAGGATCAGGATTCTCTTCTCTTGCAATCTCCTTTGGAATTTCTCAAAGTCCAAAATGCAATTAATCACTCCTGTGAGGAAATTTGAAATTGATCAATACATTTCAGCATTGCTTTAATTATTCTTAAAGTTGTTTGAAGACCAATGTTTCCTGCTTATGGAAAGTAAATGAATAAACATAATCTTCATTAAGACCCCACTCACTTTCCCTTTCACCCAAGGTAGAGCTGTGGGCGAAGACACAATATAAATAAAAGTTATTTTTCCTTTTTTTCTCTCTCTCTCTTTCTTTTTCCGTCCTCTTTTTCTCCTTCCCTTCCTCCCTCCCTCCCTTCTTTCCTTTTTCCCTCCATCCCTCCCTCTCTCCCTTCCTTCCTTCCTTTCATTCTTCTTTCCTTCTTAATGAGGAAAATAGAAAGTGATTTTCTCAAGCCTCCCTAAGAAGCATGTGACGAGTCATTGAGCCACACACTGATTCCTGAATTCAAGGGGAAAGTTAAGGAGAGAGGACAGAGGGTGGAAGTGGTCAGGCAGAGGAATTAAGTTCCAGAATTCATCAAATACATCATTCAGTACACTCATGGTGGATAACAAGACAAGGCACCAGACAGGCCACACCAAGAAGATGATACAGCAGTGCGAATTGAAATTTTGAAGTGTAGACCCTCTACTTTGGAGTCAAGCCTTTTGTTTCCTCACTTTATGTAAAATAAATACATTTTATTTTATTGTAAAATAAAATGCACATGTACATACACACGCATATACAGAAACAAAATTCATGGCTTAGCTACTCACTGTAAGGCAAGTATTCCTGACTTTACCACCCAAGTCAAAAAGTGGAACTTTTCTACTTACCCCAGAAGCCTCTCCATGGGCTGTGTCCCACCCCAGCACCTCCCTCCTGCCACAAGTAATGCATCTCCTGACTTTCATAGTAATCACCTCCACATTTGGCTTTATGATTTTATCACCAAACCATGTAACTCCAGATTAGTTTAGTTTTGCGTATTTTAAAACTTAATATGTCTCTTTTAGTTTACAAGTTCTCCTTCCATTCTTTTCTTGTCTTTAAAATTTGTCTGTTGAAAACTCTGGGGTGTTTGACCTGTAGAGTAGTCCCATGGTCTGCATGCTGCTGAGTACACATGCTTGCTGCAGTTCAACATGTTCTTCTGTCCTCAGAATTCCCCACAAATTGGCAGCTGGGTCCAGAGAATGGATCAGTCGTAGGTTTGATTCCCTTGAGCCAAGGTGCCTTATCTGTATATACTAACAATTCAGGTAAACACATCTAAACTGTAATATATGACTTTGCTTTATGGTTTTTTATTTAAAATTACCTTGATTTGGAGATAGCGATGCTTTCTGTGTTCTCTTGAATTCATTCCTTACTAAAAACAATTAAAAAATTAATTATTAAATAATTCACTCCTTTATTTGTTTGATAGATATTAATCGAGCTCCTACTAGATCCTGGTCATACCCCCATTATAAGTAACACAAACTCAGTGTTCTCACGACTTTTACTTTCAATTGTGAAGAGATAGATAATAAACAGGCAAATGAATGAATAAAATGTCAGGTGATGACAAGTGGATGAAGAAAACAAAGCAGGGCCAGGGAGGTCGAAAGTGATGGTGAGAAAGAACTACAATTTTACACAAAGTCTCAGGGAAAGCCTCTATAATCAGATGACATTTAAGCAGAGATCTGCTTCCACTGCTTTCCCAATGTGTGAGAAAAACATTCCAACTAGAGCAAATCCTGAGGGAGGTTATTCTTGAAGGTTTGCAGAATGACAAAGGAGGTGTGGTAACTAGTAGTGAGTATAGGAGAGACCAGGAAGAGATGGAATGAGAATACTAGCAAGTGGACAAATCATGAAACATTTATCACCTATGCATTTATCAGAGCTTCATTTAGATTTCTTGTATGTTTGAAGCATAATTCCACGCGCAGTTCTAGAGACAGGGTAGAGTACAAAATATTGTGTTTCGGGCTCAAGAAGAACATGTCTAGCACCAAAGGGGGTTTGAAGAAATTGATTGAATCACTATTGAATATTCTTAACTTCCATACAAATAATTATAATTCAAGGCAGCATGCAGTTTGTGTTACATCATTAAAGGTCCATTAGAACTCACTAGAAAATATTTTTCTGATTGCGACAATAAAAGCTTCCAGAAGTAGGTGACAGTTGAGCTGGGCTTTGAGAATGGTTAGGATATCGAAGTCGGGGAGAGGGGAGATTATAAGTGGAGGGAATGCAAAGAGCAAAGTTTCAGAAGCAGGGAGCCAGAGCGTATTCTGAGAATGGCCGGTGGATCCATTGGACTGGACTTGTGAAAGGAGTCGTAGATTGAAAGGGCAGGTTCAGGTTAGATGTGGATGGGCTTGAATGCTAAGATAAACAGTTTTATGCTTTAGAAAGTGGAAACTTAGAGAAGACATTTGAGCTAACTAATGACTTGATTAAAATGGAATTGAAGAAAAAAGAGGCGGTGTTCAAAAGAAGAATGCATAGAATATCCAACCTAATGCACCAATCCAGAGGTGAGGGGCTAATGACCTAAATCAGGGTAGAAGAAATTTAATTTAATGAAAAGACTGAAGAAGTACTGAGTTTAAACAGGAACTTCAGTTAATAAAGAATAGGAGTGTACGCGTGCTATAAGTTCAGCTGTAAGAATTAAACTGCATATGGGAGTATAAATTATGATGTAGATTATACATGCATACATATTATGAAATAGAATATATATGCAATATACTCATATATTTGCCTCTTCTTTCATTTTTCTTTTCTTTGCTTCCAGAATCCCAATGCCTTCTCTTTTCCCCTAGACTCCTAAAACTTCTTACTAGCACAACTTATCTTACTCTTGATGAGTCCTTGTAGGATCTAGATTTTTCTACTGATACCACAAAATTTCAAAAGATTACCTGTCCTAAGTGCCTTTCTTTTAGAGCTCTGTTTTCCAAAGTGACAATGAACTATGTAGTAGTAATAAGTTTAAGTACTGTAGTACCTTCCTTTTGTAACATATTTGAACACCACACACACATGCATATACATATTTCTGCTGAGAACACTGTCTAGACTCACTAGAGACTTCAGGAACTGATAAAGATAAAGAAAAGACATTCTGGGACTGTTCTCTCTTTTTAAGTCACACAACATAAGTACCGTCTGTGGTACACTGATTCTGCAGGGAGACAAAATAGCTTGGTGCTTAACAGAGCAGCCTCCGGAATGGTATTGCTTAGACGGCAATTCTGCTTCCACCTCTGCTAACTGTGGGACATTGAGCATTTTTCCTGAGTCTCAGTTTCCTCATTCTTTAAGTAGAATATTTGTGTTACTTACATCATTGTTCTGTATTAAGGATTTTATAAGGTTAATACATGAAAACACTTAGAATAAGAGTAAGCATTCAATAAATATTAGCTGTTTTTGTTATACAAGTAATCCTTTTATTAAGTCTCACTCTTCATCAAAAACCTAGTGGGCTTCATGTCAGTAGTACACTAGGATACCTACGAAAAGCAACTTTCTAGGTGTGGCCCTCAGTGTCTTAAAACCTATAATTCACTATCATAGATGCACAAAATTAACTTCAATAGCAATCTTTGATTAAACCACCAAACTACTCAAGCTACTGAAAAACCCATCAGTGGTTTGCCCAAAGGGTACAATGACAGAAAGAGCAGTGGATTGCTGCCAAGTCTTGGTTCTGCCATTAAAGAGTTGTGCAACTGTGGAAGAGCCATTTTACTGTACCCCACCCCCTATGGTGTCAAGCATCCCATCAGTAAAATAAGAGAGTTGAATTGAAGACTCTCTAAGATCCTTCTCAGGCAAGCCTCTCTATATTTTTATTATTTTCCTTTTTAGACTAAGATTAGGAGATACAGAAAAAAAAATCTAGCAAAATGGGGTGCTTTTCAAATATCTTCTTTCAATGAAAGTATAAACACACATGCACATACACATGGATATCATGGACCATATGATCTTTTTTTATCATGTTGCTTATTGCAGGAAGTTGAAGTTGTTGCCTGTTCTTTCTATGTTAGCATCAGGGAACACTGGTTGTACAAATTTGGGTGTACAGACTTTCTGATCTCTTTGGCTTCTCACTTTAAATAAATGCACGTTGACATGAGAGCAGATTATATTTGTCATATTTCTTTTTGTATACATTCCTGGTTTGGGGGAACAACTGAAGGGCAAGAAAAATGCAGAACAGATTACTATCCCTCAGAAACAATGCTCAGAGAGCTGTGAGCTACGATGTACACAACCCTTTTATAAATAGAATAAGCATACATGAAACTTAAAACCAATAATAGATAAAACCAAACTGAAAACTTATCCCAAACATTATCTAAATAACTGCAAGAGAGAACAAATACCACCCTGCTGTCTCTGATATCACAAAGACTTACGTGTTGCAGGTAATCGAGTCCTCCCAGCATTTATCCCACCATAGAAATTCATCCAGACCTAGGATTTGGCAAACCTCATTGCTACCTAACAATAGGATGAGTTACATCAGTGTGGGGCCTCTTCCTTTGGAGCTCTTTCTTTAGGAATGTGAATATTAAACCGAAACCATGATAGAGTCATTGACCTTCAGATTTACAGGGTGATTGCCCTGTAGGCAACTTTATGAACCACTCCAACCCTCACGTGTGAGTATTCTATGTCCTTGCTGCTCTTCCAAGCTCTAATTCTGACTCTTTGTCTCCTAAAGCTTCTCATTCCATTCTAATCCAGAGTTACTCATTAGAGGTTTCTTCCTTGTCCTGGGCTGAGAGCCTTATCTTCACACCACCTAAATCGGTCATAATTTCACACGCCAGAACTGCACAGATCAAGTCAAATTTCTCTTCCATCTGATAGGATCTCATATATTTGAAGTAGACTACCTGGATTCTTGATTTTTCTTGACCTGGACTTTGAGGGTTCCTAGCAGTAGGGTTAAAGAGGACTTCTGCCATGTGGAGCAGAGTAGGCATTAGAGAGGGGACCAATTCAAGGGTGGGATGGACACAAAGATGAATAATCTATGTGTTGGAAAACAGGCAACTTAATTCAGAAAGTGTGTTTATTTGCTCTTTGTTATTGAAGGTCCTTTATAAATGTGTTAAATAGGTTAGCCCTGTCTCAGTTTTGCTACTGAGAAATAATGGAAGGTGATGTGTCATTTTGGGGGCTAAAGCATCACAGGGAGAAGAACAATACACTAAAAGACTTCATTGATTTTGCCATAATTCACTGGCACCCTGAGAGGAAAGGGAATATCAGTGGGAGGATTGCAGGAGGTGCTGATCATGTGCCCCTCACCACTGTAGGGTGATCCTTCCAGTACCAGCATCTTAGGTACATTGTTTTTCTATTCACTTAGAAAATGTTTTTATTCAAAAGGTGGCTTGGTAGAAGGGTACAACATTTGGAGCTAACACCTCCACCTTCCCAATAAATTAGCCAATATAAAATTTCTGGACACTCACTATGACAAGATTATCAAGCTGGGATGCTCAAGATGTATACACACACACACACACACATATATGCACACAGGAGCAATGAGAGAATTCTTCACATCATTTAGGGTTCAAACTACTCACTAGATGGCTAAGTTCACATACATTATCTTTCCCCTCACGTGAAAACTTTCTTTGCATTTTGTTGCCTAATAATATGCCCATAAACAGGGGTATCCCAGGAAGCCTGGGCAGACAAATTTGAGGAGAGCTTGGCAAGATAATTGCTGAATTGTATTTCCATTTATTGCCTATTGGAGGGTTCACAGCCAGTCCTGTCTGTGTATTGCAAAGAACAAGGTGCCTCCTACAATTTGGATTCATTAATCTGTCTCCATTTTTTTTCCTCTTAATACTTTACATTCTTCACTTCCCAATTAAAAATTGATTTATCACAATGAGGTCCTATTTGAAGTGTAGATGACTGTAGGAAATGTAAATTGGCATACTTAGTTTATTTTTCTTCTATAATTTCGTTGAAAGAATAGAAATAGAGACTAAAAAGAAAATGGGATGTGTCCTGGAAGAAATGCTGAAATGCTACTGTGGAGGGTATCAAACTGGCTGATGGCAGGTGTTAGGAGTATGGGAAAGAGAGCAGATTAGAGACAAAGAGGTAGGTGAGAGGGCCCCTCTGCCCTTGGTCATGAACATCCTCCTTCTCAGGTATGCTCAGGCGAAGACTCTGCCTCTAGCCCATGCAGAGCCCCATGTAGTGGAAAGGAAGAGGCAGAGCGAGACCCCTGCTGTGCTTCCTTGCATACTGCCTCCTCCAGCCAGAGAGCACAAAGGATCCAGGGCTCCTGTAGGTGATTGAAAAGAGGAGCTTATTTTTAAGCATTTTACTTTAAAATGTACATTTCCTTCTGTTTACATCTGCATATATCTTCCTACTGATGTGGCAGCTTAAATGTTTTATTTACTTTTTAAAGCTCTGCAATTGGCTTTTAAGTTGTGGTTACAGCTCCTGTCCTTTTCCAGATGTGAGCCAATTGTACACAAACACATAAACAATTAAAATGGCGAGATGAGGTGGGGAGAAGGGTAATAAAAATGGTCAGAGTCAATTAAACCAGTGAAATAAAAAAAAATTAAACCGTGGCATGGTGTACACAGTAACCCATATTTTATTATTTTCCCCTTACAACATTGTAAAAAATACATAAGCCCTTGATGTATGTATGTTTCCTTGAGAAAGGTGCTCTATGGCTCAGAGGCGGATTGGCGCCATGTGATGTGGGCAGCTGTAAGGTAACAACATGTTTTCCCATAAAAAGCAGAGGAAATAGGCACATAAATTCCATATAAACTGTCAGTGTGTCAGCTATGCTAACACTAGGGAAGCAGGCGCCCTGGAGCTACACTAACTTATGCACCTTCATTTTTCAAACACACACTTTTCGAATTCACAAAGCTAAGCTGCAATCAGGCTATTTTTTTTTCTTCTTCTTTTTCTTCTTCTTCTCTTATCTAGCAGCTTCCCTCTCCCCACTCTTTTAGATACTTCTTGCTTTAAGAAAGCAAAGGCATGGACCAGGAATATAAGAGGGAAAAGAGAAGACGTGATCCTTACATATGGCTGCCATCTTGGGTCAGCCTGAGTCCTTTGTGTTAAGAGCCACATTCCATTGAATTGAATCTGAAAGAGCATCCTGGTGCTATGTCTGTGGCTAAAAAATTCAGGAGCACAGGAGAGAACTGGGAATTCTTTCCTTTTCTTCTTCCTCCCTCTTCCGCTTCCTCTCTCCCTCTTCTTCGTCCCCTCTTACCTTTGCTCTTCCCCCTTCCCCCTCCTTCTTCCTCTCCCTCTCTCCTTTGTCTTCTTCAGCCATTTAATAGTCCTTCAGGGATGACTTCTAGGATATAAAAGAAATTTTGGCTTGTTTGAGAATATCACTCAGGAGGTAAAAACACTTTCCCTTGCTGGTAACTCTATGTATAAAAGTACTGAGAGTTAGTATCACAAATCTGAATTCAGGGCCATTTGTTAAAGTGAAGCAGAGAAAAGCCCCTCCTGCCTCCTCCCTTGGGTGGTCTGGGTTTGCTGGGATGTGTGTGGTGGTGATGTTCCCATTTTTGACTCCTTTTTAGATTTTCTTGTTTGAAACATTTTCAGCAGTTATTTTGTGACATTCTAACACAGTCTAATTACCCAAACTCAAAACTTCTTTTATATCATGACGGCTGACTCTGTGTTTAATTCAAACATGTAAGGTCTCCATGTATAAGACCCTGATTTTCTATTTGAACAAGTTTTCAAAGCTCCCTGGGCTTAAATTTCTTTATCATTCCACAGGGGCTCAACACGTGTATCATACAGCATCATAACGCTGTTGTGATTCCTATGTGTGATATGAAATGTGAGTAATATATTATTGAAAAGTTTCATGTGATCTTCAAGTGTGAGAAACTATGGAATCTTTGACAGATTTTGAACTCAGGATTTTAAAGGGATGTTTAGACTAGCTAGAATAAAAAAATACTTGGTTTTTTCTCTTCAAACATGGAGTTTAAGAGTCTCATAATTAAAAATACGTCTAACATGTTCTGCTTCTCATCTAAGATTTTGACAAGGTTAACATGATAGAAATCAAAAAACAAAACAAAAACAGAATCAAAAATACTATAAATAAAAAAGAACTTCAAAAGAATAAATAGAATATAACAATAGGATGATCCCACAGTTCTTATTTTTCCATATCAGCAATGTGGTGGCTTTTAAGTGTGTCTTCTACATTGAACTCTAAACATCCCTGATCATATTCTGTTCATTGGCTATGCCCAGATCCACTCTTGTTATGGTTTAGGTTATTAATAAAATCCTATAATTTTTTTATATACTAATTGTCAGAATCAATGCCACACAGCAGGGGATTTTCAAGAAACACATATCCAAGACTGCCAACAAAATCATTTAGGATACGACAAGTCCTAATCACTTATTAATCACTCTGCATCATAAAATTATGATTAACATTTGCTTCATTATTATGCTTACTGAGAAACTGAAATACAAAGATGCTCTTGGCCTATTCACCGATATCTGGAAGAAGTAACTGTACCAGGATTTTAACTTTAATTTCAAGCTATGGATAATTCTATCTATAGTTTATCTTGGCATGCATTTCCAAGATCTTTTGAAAATTTAAGTTGTTTATTCATGATTCTGGAACAGATTAAGTTAAGAGGGAGGGATGGTGTTTACCAACATAATTCAAGATTAGAATGATAATAATGACCTTTGGAATTAAAGAAAAATAGAGCTGAGAGAGGATGATTAATGAATCCCAGTGATGTGCCTACCCTTCTCTGCTTTGCTCAACACTCCATTTCAATCTACTTGTGTAACCAGGAAGCCAAATTCTTCCTCTTAGAGTTAGCTTTGCATATGGGGTCTCTCATCTTCTCAGAGGGCATATCTTATACTGCTGTAGAACCAAAATGGTTCAAGTTTAATTATCTAGAAACATTGCTCTCTGCAGTAACCTCACTATTGTTCTCATTGTAATCTACCACATTATTAATGCCAGATCTTTCCTATTAGCTTTTAAACTATTCTTTTACACTGAGTAATTTGCCACCAAATTGTTACCAATAAAAATCATCAAATGCCTAAAGGTTATTTTAAACACAGTGTGAGCAATGCTGGTTTCATTTCGCCATTTATTTTGTTGAATCATTATCGGTATGCATTGTGTGAACTTATTGTATGCATTTTTTATGCTGCTAGAATGGCAGTATATTTTTAATGATCCCCTTTTAATATGAATGTCCTGAAAAAAAATCCTTAAACCCAGGGTTTAACAAGGACTGTGGAAACTTCACCTATCGCCTCCGCTTGTGTCAAATATTGTTGAGTGATAACTTTAGGAACCTAATATATTTGGAAATCTTGGCTTCTATTTCTTTTAGAGCTATAATGCATACTAAAGGATGCTATAAAAGAACATTTTCCTTGCAGTAAGTGTTCTCTGCCTCATATTCCCTAGTAGTCAGATAACCAAAGAGCTCAGGTGTAGAATAACCTTCTTTATAAATGTCAAAAAAAAGTAGGTGTATGGTATACATTAAAAAAAATCTTTTAAGTCATTGAAAATCTGATTCAAAACCTATCATAAAAACCAAAGGCATGTTCCTACCAATATTGTTTCTTATGAATATATACTCCAGCTATGGCCATACCACTTCTAGCTAAAATTTCTTCAGGGTTTTATAAACCCTGAAACTAAACTAAGCAAAATTGAAGTGGGTCAGCATGGATGAAGGTTTTTAATGGAAAAAACAAAATATAGACAAACAAAAACAATTATAATTGGGATTAAAAATGTGTGGTGTGAATGTTTGTTGCTTTAATAAATATATTGTGTAATACAACAAACTCACTTCCCAGGAAATAAAAAGGAGTGATAGGAGAACTTGATACTTTCTTTAGGTTGTCGAAAACTCACCTAGTCTATAGTACCATTCATAAATATTTTGTCCAGTTATCGTGGGAAATAGACTGGTCTGATGTGATGTAATAAGTCCTTAATTGCAAGGATCAGGAACAGTTTAGGGTCATTATTATCATGGGGACATGGTGTGTGTGGTGGGGAGGAATGAATAGGTATGGCTTTTGTCCATTCTTCCATCTATTCAGCATTTCAGCCATTGATTTAAATAAAACAAATTTTGTTGAGATCTTATTATGTGCCATGCCTTAGAAATGCCTTTCAAGATACATCAATAAACAAGGCAGACATGGTCTCTGTCCACAGGAAAATTACAGTTTTGCAAAGTGAATTTTTCCACTTAATGGATAATATAATCAGACAGAAACATGTCAGGGTTACAGGAGTTCTTCCAGTCATGGCATAATTACACTTTACAGGTAGAGGTGTGAAGACTAAAATCTCTCAGGATTTCATTCTCAAAGTTTGTTATGTTGTAGAAAACTGCAACCCAATCCGGACCTAACAATCGAGTGGAAAAGATAAGGAATGATAGAGAGGGAGGCAACAATTTTCTTTGGTGGTTCTGACATACAGTGGAAGAAACATTGCCTTATTTAGAGGAGCTAGTAAGCTATGCAGGCTAAGGTTCCTGGCATGGCCACAATTGAAGGGTAAGAGGAATGAATTAGGAGGGTGATAAAATGGGATTTAAGGCAGGCAAGCCATAGGTATTAATTTAACCTGAATGTGGTCTTGGGGAAGAGGGGTAAGCAAAATGGGTATAAAAGAGGGAAGGCTATATCTGCAAGTTCCTCCCAAGAAATCCAGATGCTATGTCTATTTGTAGTAAGAAGTTATTAAACCTCGCCTTGTGACTGAGCTTGCTGACTAATTTCTCTTTCCTGACAATGGGTGGGGAACCAAGATGGCTTGGGTCTACCTATAATGCTCTGCACTGATAGTGTTCATTCCAAAAACAAGTTGGAAGGATGATGCTTTAGCTGACCACTTATTACTTTTACATCTTTACCATGTGAAAGATGGCTGTCAAATCTGATTTGAGAGGACATTTGGACTATGGCAGTGGTAAGACAGCTATTTAGAGAGTAATATGGAAGAGTGCAAGCATCAAGTGCTGGCTTCAGAGTCACAGATCTGGCTTAAATTGCAGCTTTACCACTAATTCATGTGGTTATTGTAAAAGTTAATCTTTCTAAGCCTTAGTTTCTTCATCTTTTAAAAAAACAAAACAAAAACCATAAACTGGGGATAATTTCTATTCACATGGTGCTGAGATACTTGAGAATTTTTCTAAAGTTCTTCTAATAAAGTAAATGACAACTATCATTAAGCCTTCCTCCCTTTCATTAACAATACAATGTATCCTTTAGGTCAGTATCATGCACAAATTATTCCAATAAACTATTGGTGAATTGAATGATTAAGCTAACCTCTTTGCTCTTATATAGTTTTGCCTCTATTTGGGACTATTAATATAGTTGCACTTCTCGTTGGCTGACAGGTAATAGAGACATGTAATTCAACCACCTTGAAAATGGCTTTATGTCGTTGATAGCTGGAGAGAAGTGTCCTCTGACAGAGTAGGTACCATCAGTTTGTAAATCATCAAAGAATGGAGTAGAATAGAATGCTTGATGGGATTTTCATAGCATTATCATATAGATTACAACATAAAGAAGGGTTTGAATATATCTGAAGAAGTGTTTCAGGATTTACATAATGAATTAAAATAAAGAGGCAGACTTAGGTCTGAATCCTTTAACCAAGATTCATCCATAGTAGGGTCATGATCTTCACCGAGTTTCATCTATATTGAAGAGACCTGATGTGTCTTGTTAATGGTGCTAATGGAGGAAGAATATCTGAAATCTAGAAATAACTGAATATTTTTAACCTTTACAAGGGTAGATAAAATGGAAGGGGCACAATTATTCAACTGTCTAGAAATTCAATAAAACCTCAGCTCTTTCAGGTAAACTGTACAGCCTGGTCATTGCTCAGATTGGGAAATTAAAAAAAAAAAAAAAAACTTGGATCTTTACGGTACTAAACATTTCCATTCAAAAATGTCTCCCTTCCCTGACAGCCATGGAATGGTCTTGTGAACCTTGCTTGATTCCCTCTGTAGAGCTCCCAAATAAGTTCTTCCTTCCCCAGCAATAGTGGTGGTCACATTTTTCCTGATCCCTTAACCCAGTTAAAAATTATCTGACTTACAGATAGATGTAACTATAGGTTTCATGGCAACCAAAAATTTATGTTGCTAATGTGTGGGGAAACCTCTGTACAAGGAGAACATTTGCATTTGAGCGTGTGTCTCAGGAAGGGTTTGTTCATGTAGAGATTTCTGACTGCAGGGAAGTACACTTTTGCAGATCATTTAGGGCTGTGAGTGTGTCACACTCATAATATACAGCCACTCTCCCATCCCATATATATAGCTTGATTTCCATTTGAGACTGGACATGATTTGGATAACCTGATTTTTTTTTTTTTTTTAGTGGAGGAAGTGGCCACAAGCAGTCACTTCATTGGTGAGATGCTTCCTTTGGTAAAGTGATTACCATACTACGAGTACAGTAATGCCTTTCTGCCTATATAGAGGTCAAGCTGGCTTACATAGACACATGTAATGGATACACCTTAGATCCAGGAAGGGGTGATTTCAGTCAAAATGGTTACACTGAACCCAGAGGGGGAACCAGGGGCAGAAATTATCACTGTTTAGAATCTGCGGCTATCTAATAGGTCCAAATAGCAGTAGAAGTGTCCCTCAACAGATGAAAAAAACTATAGGCCTTGAAAAACCATGGAGCTAGGGGAAAAGTAATAAGAGGCATCCTAGAAGAGACCATGGGATTGGTTTCATTGAAGACTTTTGTCCTGGATTTATGGTGTGGTTACCAAGTCACGGTGGTAGGATCCTGTCATCTCTTTCATTTCCATGAATCATTTCCTTCGCTCTTTGATGGTTATAGTCAGTGCCTGTATGAAAACTCAACATTCTCTTCACTTGTAACTCACCAAAATGTATAAATTTTCTGATTTGGTTTCATGCAATTGTAATACATTGGTAAGTAACACTCTAAGCACCCAATTCACGATATTCACTACACAACTTATACATTTAATATTCTGACATTCCTAAAAGATACATAGAATCTTCCCTTTAAATATGGGAGATAATTTGCTATATGGGTTGAATTACTTAATATTATCTGAGCCATTACTTGCTACATAATCATGTATTTCCTTATATTTTTACTAGTGAATCTCTATTGCTCTTTTATTATTCATAAAGCTTTCAAATGACTAAAATCTCTGTAGAAAGATTTTAAGTATTGTGAAAGAGAAGTATTATTTTAAACTTCTTGGTATCCACAAAGCACCAAATTGGTTCTTTTTTATAGCATGTGTTTAGTAAAATTTGTTGTGAATAGCAGATGCTGAAAATATATTTATTGCACATAGCTGATACTTAATATATAATTGTTCAATGAATGTTTAGAAAGGAGAGGAATTTGGTTCAAAGGCTGTCTCTGGCATTAAAATTGATCAATGAAATGTAGTCCATGAATAGAACTGATTGTGGCTCCTACTTTAATTTTTAATTAGTCTACTAAATTAATTTATAACTGAATTTCATTTGTTCTTTCACAAAATATTTATTGATCAGTACCTATTATATTCTTGGCTCTGTGTATGTGCATATATGCAAAAAATAAAAGTCATAGCAAAATATGTATATTATTTATAATCTCAGTACCATATACACCATATCCCTACTTGAATACCTCTCTGTAGCCTCCAGAATAAAGTTCAATCTTCACCTCTGGTATTTGAAGAGGTAAAGATTAACTGATCCTAATCAATCTATTCAAACTTAATGTGCTTATTCCCCAACATGTATGCTCAACATACCTACCATGGAGTCCTTGGCAATCTTTAAACACCATGTTTTCTTCCATTGCCACATCATTGATTATTTGTAGGTAGCATGGTGCGTTGCAATAGTATTGACTTCAAAGCAAGATAGGTCAATTCCAAGCTGTGTCACAAGTTTTGCAATCTAATTGATGAATATCAACTTTCAGGGTTGTGATGAAGATCACAAATGAGATATAACATATAAAGACATAAATGTAGACAAAACTTAATCTCATAAATACAAATCAATTTATGAGGACAGTGGGT
>NW_012155951.1:3705240-3707235 GCF_000956105.1 Propithecus coquereli | reverse complement strand
ATAATTTTCAGCTAAGTTGAAACAAGAAATAAAAAGCAAAACTTTCAAAAGTATATAAGTCTCTAAATAAAGTATTTTTAGGGTCTAAAGTCTCTGGGTGATGGCCCCAATTCCCAGCTAGACTGTGTGTAGATACCTGTCCTGAGCACAGGAATTCTAAAGAAGAAAATGAGACTGCCTAACTCCTGACCTCCCCTCATCCCCATGCCTTTTAAGGATGGGGCAGAGTCTCCTCAAATAGACTCTGGCCCAGATGAGAAAGAACAATCAATGTCCCAGCTATAAGAGGTTTCTCTGGGGTTAATCTTACTAGTTATTGAAAGGCACACGGGACAATTGCTATTCACTCTTTTCTTAAGGGAAAGAAGTCTCCATATCTTACCATTGTCTTGGAAAAAAAAAAAATGTGGTCAGTCACAATACCATTTCACTGCTTTCTAACTTCAGGGAGGTGGTGCAGTGCAAACAGAAGCCAGCAAGCAAACAAAGGTAAGGCAATCAAGGCTTCAAGGTTGGAACAATTTGTGTCACCCAGATCTCTTGCTTGCCTTACTATCATCCTCTTTTCTTCATTTTTAAATTCACTTTTCAATGCTTTAATAAATAATTGAAAACCTGGAAGTTTATAAATTCCTTAAATTATTCATCTGAAATCCAGATTTTTCTATGGATAGGCCCTAAATTAACAGCTAAAACAGGACAACAAATGTCAATTTTTTGCACATTATAAATTTCTAGTGTTTTGTTTTTAGTTTCATAGGTTCTTATGTTTGATGAGTGGAATAGATTTTAGAGAAAGAGAACCCAGGCATACTCATGTCTGCAATCAGAGGCATTTAAAATGAGCAAAATTTCCAACCTTGTCCTTTAAAGCTAGAGAGTATTGTCCTACTCATCAGCCAGGGCATTTGGCTGTGAAGTCAAAGGCAGGAATGTTTAATTACTATCAGCAAACAGAAACCTAGAGAAGAGTATTTGTGTCAGTTAGATGCCAATGAAACTCAGCCTTTCTGAGATGAAGAGCATCGATTTAATTTTTTTTCCCTTCTCCAGATTTTTGCTATGACAGAATGACATACTCTTCATTCAGCCACTCAAGCAAAAGAATGCCTGACAATCCAGAGAAGGTCAAATAGTTTCTCAGCCAGTTGATGCCATTTCAGAGAGACTTAATTTTAACCCTCTTTACCTAAAATGGTGGGACCAAACGTTTGGCTCTGAAGACCCTAGGGCTACCTTTCCAGAGACAGCCTCCTCTTACTTCCTCCGTCCCCAAAACGTACATTTAAAGAGAATGTTTCAGTAGGTGGTTTCAGTTTCTCAGAAGGTTTCCTTTACTTTGTGTTCAGTTGAAACATCTTGTGACTTTCATTCTACTTTACTGAAGTTCCCCTGGTCTTGCACCATTGTTGGGCTCTGGTTTTATTTCTCATCAATGTCAGTGCGCCCCGGGGAATTAGTTTTTCTTTTTCCCTGAATGAACAAATGCTTTCTCTAAATGAAATCTGGAAATATATGGCCTTTCTAACAAAGTCATAATGGAGGACTCTCCAGGAGGTGGGAACATTTACATAAAACAAAATCTCAAAGGGACTGGTGAGTCCTTCAGTTCAGAGATCTGTTCACAGGATAGACATTCTTGCCTCTGACCTCTGATCATTCAGGCTGCACGTTTTGCAATATAACTTCACAATCCTGAGAGTTACACTTAAGTGAGATAGTCAGGGAGGATTTTGCCAAATAGCATAAAGGGTGGAAAACGTGACAAAGGCCAATAAACATGTGAACATAGTGGATCTTGGCATTTTGGGGTTCATGATCCCAGACATTATTAGCTGAAGTTAGCGGGTTCTTAATGTTTAAGGAAATTATCATGTGCCAAAGCCAGCCTGCCTCAGAGAAAATCCCATTTGGCTATTTGGCCCCTAGGACCCTCTATAGTCTTTTAGAAGATACCTCTTCTATTTTTAACCTCCTTTTTTCTGATTTTTCCAC
>NW_012155951.1:3692794-3693925 GCF_000956105.1 Propithecus coquereli | reverse complement strand
TGGTTGCTTTACACTGAGTTTTACTTCCGTCTGTACACTTCTGTGCTCATCCATTAGTTCCAATTTAATAGTGAGTACATGTAATGTTTGTTTTTCTATTCTTGAGATACTTCGCTTAGGAGAATGGCGTCCAGTTCCACCCAGATTGTTGCAAAAGGTATTAATTCATCTTTTTTATGGCTGAGTAGTGCTCCATGGTGTACATATACCACATTTTATTAATCTACTCATGAATCAATGGGTACTTGGGTTGATTCCACATCTCTGAAATTGTGAATTGTGCTGCAATAAACATTTGAGTGCAGGTGTCCTTTTTGATAACATGATTTCTTTTCTTTGGGGTAAATACCCAGTAGTGGGATTGCTGGATAGAAGGTCTACTTTAGGTTTTTGAGGAATCTCCATACTGTTTTCCATAGAGGTTGTACTAATTTGTAGTTTCACCAACAGTGTATAAGCGATCCTTTCTCTCTTCATCTACAACAGCATCTATTGTTTTTGGACTTTTTAATAAATGTCATTCTAACTGGGGTAAGATGATATCTCATTGTGGTTTTAACTTGCATTTCCCTGATGATTAGTGACATTGAGCATTTTTTCATATGTTTATTGGCCAGTCATCTTTGTTCTTTTGAGAAGCTTCTGTTTATTTCTTTTGACCAATGTTTAATAGGGTTGTTTGTTTTTTTTCTTGCTGATTTGCTTGGGTTCTTTGTAAACTCTAGTTATTAGTCCTTTATCAGATGTGTAGTTTATGAATATTTTCTCTCATTCTGTAGGATGTCTATTTGCTCTGTTGATTGTTTTCTTAGCTATACAGAAGCTTTTTTAGTTTAATAAAAACCCATTTATTAATTTTTGCTTTTGCCATGATTGCCATAGGGGTCTTTATCATAAATTCTTTGCCTAGGCTGATATCTACACAAGTTTTTCCTACATTTTCCTCTAGAATTCTTATGGTTTCATGACTTAAATCTAAGTCTTTTATCCATCTTGAATTAATTTTTGTGAGTGGTGAAAGGTAGGGGTCCTGTTTCATTCCTCTGCATATGGCTATCCAATTTTCCCAGCACCATTTATTGAACAGGGATTTTTTTCCCCAGTCCGTTTGGTTCTTTATATATGGTTTCT
>NW_012155951.1:3690287-3692744 GCF_000956105.1 Propithecus coquereli | reverse complement strand
GACCCATTAATTTGACATAGTTCCTGCTCTTCCTGAAGTTTGAATATTCAACACCTGCTTGGATACTCTGGGAAATCCTGGTGTTTTTCTGATGGATTCTCATTTCTGCATAAGGTAGCAAGATTCGGTAATTAAACTTGAGTGAAACAGTGAAGAACCTTGACTAATAAAACCACTCTAACCCCACATGAACATCCTGACAGATGCCACATAAGTGAATCCTACTCATTTTCCAAGAACCAGATCATTTTGATTGAAGATGTAGACTCTGGGTTCAAACATCATGTACTCAAATCCTGATTTCACGAGCAGCTGTGATGGCCTTAGGCAAAATACTTAATTGCTGTGACTCAGTTTTTTCATCTATAAGGTAGGAAATAATAATAGTACCTTCCAGGCTTATTGAGAGGATTTAAGGAGTTGAATAGAGCCTAGTAAACTCCTGATAGATCATCTGATATTATTACACTGTAAGGTCATCTGAAAATGCCCCCATACATTCTCCAAACCTCGATTTAATATGAGTACGTTTTTCTTTTGTGCTATCACTCTCCCCTGAACTCTCCTCCATTAGAGCTCTCATTTCATACTTCTACAATTATTGACTCACAATTCCATCTCCTCATTCCTATTTGTGATCTCCTTGAGGGGCAAGGTCTTCGTCTACCCAATGTTCACCCATAATACATAGCTATAGCAGTATCTGCCAAGTGATAGTGCTCAATAAATACATTTGAAAAAATAATTAATAAAATTATAAAAAACTACTATGCAAAATCACATTCTTCTGTTTGTAATCATGAGTTTTTTCTCTCATTATCCAAACAATTCTCCATTTTTCTATTTATTCATGCACTTATTTGGCAAATATGTGGGTAGAAAACTACAGTCTAGTAGATTCTGTGGAAATATAAAATGAATAACAAGCTCTCTCCTCTAAAGCAATTTGCAATCCAAGAGGGGATAAAACAGATACCCAAATTGCTATAATATAAAGTGGAAGGTGATGGGTTTTATAATAGAAGCACTAGGAAATTGCCATAAGATCTAGAAGATGTAGAGATCATTTCAGGCTGCAAAGCTTGAAAAAAACTTCAAGGAGGAAGTACATGTGAGGTTGTTCTTAGAGAAATGAGTATGCTTTCAATAGACTGAGAAAATATTTCCTCAAATGGGAAAGGTCTGCAGGTTAATGAATTTCTGCTAAGTATGACTGTTACTAACAGTTCCTATCTGTCAAATGGACTTTGAGAAATGCAACCACGGTCTTTGGCTTGGGTTTGATAAAGGTCAGGCCAAGAGAGCTGTGTTGGTTTCGGTTTCTACTCTCCCAATGAGCCACTTTAACACTACCTAAATTTCTCTGTAGATTGAACAAATTGGTCTGTTTTAGTTTCACTTGGAACAGAAATCAATATTGCAAAAATAATTTTCACATCCATTATGAACAAAGGTGATGCAACTGACATTCTCTTTGAGTTGTTTCCTCAATATTTGCTGTAGTTCTTTGCAGGGAAGAACTATAGATAGTGATTTTTATCACCATCTGTTATCCTTCCTAGGAATAATGTCATTCAACTCACATTTATTGAGTGCTTACTATGTACCAGGCATTATGATCTCCATTGGGCTTTTTTTGGTCAAGAATACGTGATTGCCAATATGATTTATGGACAATGAAATGCACAGATCTAATAAATATATTTCATAAGTTTTGACAAATGCATATACCTGTTTATTCCATGACTATCAAAAAGTGGAAAATTTCCATCACCTCAGAAAGCTTTCCTTCCCTATCTCTCTTACCTCGAACACAACTATTTATTTGACTTCTTTTACCAGAGATTCATTTTACCTATTCTAATATTCTAAGTGGAATCATACTGTACCCTTTTATGTCTTATTTTTTCACTCTATGTACTGTTCTTGAGATTCATCTATGTTGTTTCATGTATCAATAGTTCCTTTTCGTTGCTGCATAGCATCCCCTTGTGAGAACTGATAATCTACAAGTCACATTTGACAGGCTTCCAGATTAACCTGCCTGGGGGAGATCTTATGAGCCATAGCTTACACACAGTCCTTGAGCAAAGAATCTTATTATAAGTCTCTCAAATCTTATAAGTTCCTCAAACTATTGTTGTACTGATTACTACACAACTTACAGACTTTGAAAAGGACACTGATTATTTTTTTGCTAGATTATGAAGTTTTGCTAATATGTTTCTGAATTGTGCAGTTTTACTGATTGTCCTGCACACAGAATAAAATACAATATATATTATATTTTAACATATTTTTCTACTGATGGGTATTTGGATTGTTTTTAGCTTTCAGCTATTATGACTAAAGTTGCTATGTACATTCTTGTACATGTTTTTTGGTGGACATGTATTATCATTTGTTTTGGATAAATGCCTCAGACTGAAATTGTTGGATCATAGGGTATATATATAT